>NW_024067697.1:0-300000 GCF_009389715.1 Phoenix dactylifera
AACCACAACATCTGGCGTGAGAGGAAAGGTCTGAGTCATGATCATGAGGTTGAGGAGTTGAGGAGCTTCTAATGCATCGAGGAGCCGAGCACCAACTTCCGGCAACTTGCTCCAAAGCCCACCTCCTGCGGCACCGGTAGATCAAATTCCTCAGGTCCAGCCAGTGCAGTTTAATCTACTCGTCCAGCAAGTCCAAACACTCACCGCGGCCGTTCAAGGCTTGCAGTAGGCAGGAGCCCAGCCTACAGCCCCTCTTGCGGGCGTGAGTCCTTAGGATGGCGCTCGCGACGTCATTCCTCTGCCAGGCAGTGCATGATAGCCGGTGAAAGGGAGCGTCGCCACTGCCGAAGCTCCCACCGAGCTCAAACCCTAAGCCAGGAGGGCTTGTCATGCAGCCATCACCCGAGAGCCTGCGCCGAAGTCTGATGCCTCGAGTACAGAAATAACCATCGAAGGCGAGGTCTACCCCATGCCGAGCTCCAACAGAAGCCCCGCCCGTCGCAAAGCTCGACAGAAAAGTCGAGGAGTTGGAGCGACAGATCCAGACGCTCCGAGAACAAGGCCCGAAGCGCGACGCCGATCTCGAATTCACAACTGAATCTCCATTCCCTCGATGGACCGTTGACGAGCGATCCCCTTGAGGTTCAAGATGTAGCAAATTGAGCCGTATGATGGCTCGTCCGACCCTCTGGATCATTTGGAAAGCTACAAACCCTCATGACACTCTAAGGGACCACAAACACCCTACTCTGCAGGGCATTCCCGGCAACTCTCTGCAAGGCAGCTCGCCTTTGGTTTTCCAGGCTAAGGCCTGGCTCAGTTCTATCTTTTGAGTAGCTGGGCAGGCAGTTTGCAACTCATTTTGCTGCTAGCCGGTGTCAGTGCCGAACCTCAGATTTCCTCCTTGACATCAAATAGGAGGAAGAATCTTTAAAAGACTATATTGATCGCTTCACCTCGACTACATGAGAGGTTCGCGATCTCGACTAGTCCATGGCCATGTCAGCATTGAAGACTAGTACTCGGTCCTACAAGTTTCTTTTCTCCATCAAGAAGAACTTTTCCGCCAACTTGGCAGAGATGCTGGCCCGAGCTCGAAAGTATAACAAGGCTAAGGAAGCCATGGCCTTGTGGCGGGAGGCGGCCGAACTGCCTTCCTAGATGCAGAAGAAGTGCCATAAGGAGCGCGGCCGACCAAGGAGCAGATCCTCCGGCACGAGAAAATTCCTCCTCGACCCAAAAGCTCGGCTCGCCCGAGGTCTCCCCTCCAGAAGTTCGGAAAATACACTCCCCTCACATCCACCCGAGCGGAGATCCTCATGGAGATCGAGGGTTAAAGTTGGCGAAAAAGCTCAACGTCCATCGCATGAAGGTCTTCAGCGACTCCCAATTGGTGATGAGCCAAGTCCTGGGGGATTTCGAAGCTCGAGAGCCATCAATGATGAAATACCTCCAACAGGTACGGGATATCACTTCAACTTTAAGCAACTTCGATATTCAGCATATTCTCAGGTCGAAGAACGTGAGGGCCGACCTGCTGTCAAAGCTAGCGACGTCCAATTCGGACGAGCTTCCGAAGACCACTTTCCTCGAGTACCTGAAGGCACCAAGCATAGAAGATCCTGAGCCAGTCCTATGCAGAGAAACCGAGCCAAACTAGATGGACCCTCTTATTAGCTTCCTACAAAACAGAGTCTTCCCTACGGATAAGCTTGAAACCCAACGAATAGAGTGCTGTTGTCCGATTCCTGTTTACCTAAAAATAAGCTAAACAGATCGTTGTTAGAACCGACAAACAAAATTTAATTTAATTATACTCTTACCTTTTCTACTCGAAGAATAGTGGTCGTAAGAGGTCGATCCACAGGGAGGCGATTGGAGTTGCATAAAAATCAAAACATTCATTCAGATTCAAAATCGATTTTTGAATAACAAAAGAAAAACATTATGTCGGAGATGTTGAATGATTCTCTAGTCTACCAGAGAATGTTTTCTAATTGAAATTAACTAGAAGACAGGTACTTAGATTCGAAAAGCATTTATATATTTAACTAATCAAAGAAGAGCTTCGGCATAGAAAATGGATGGAAGCTAAGAAGATTGAAGCCTGAAACATAAATTGCATAAATTAAAATTAAAAAATTGCATAAAAAGCGGAAATTAAACTGAACCTAGAACAAGGATTTCATGAAAGAGAAATGATAGATTTGATAAAAATAAATTGATTACAAAAATAAAATGAAGATTGGAAGCCTAATGCTTCCTCCTTCTACGAAATAAAACATAAAAACAAAGGAAGAAAAACCACAAAACTCCCCCTTTCTTCTCCTCCCCTAATTTTTTATTCTTTCTTTTCAAAACAGAGCCATGCTCTGTCTCTTTTTTTTTTCTTTCTCTCTTCTCTCCCAAACCGAGCGCTCCTTCCCATGTTCTTTGGCCCAACCGACCTCCACCACTCCTCCTTCACCGAGTGCTCCACCCTCCTTCTTAAATAGGTCGTCCACCCCCCTGATTACGTTGAGAGGATCATCCGGGCTGCGCTTGGGATGAATCGCGTGACGCTGGGAGACTGAAACGGAAGGTTGGGAGGAGGACGTGGATTCGGATGAAGAGCGCCGCGGGATCGACGGGAGGAAGGAGAGGGCAGACGCGGGATGCTGCGATGGCTGACAATGAAGGCTACCGCAGGATCTTTGGCATGATGCAGGAGGCTGGGATCACGCATGATCGCTCGGAATCGGTATTGCTGCTGGTTGCTTCCTTTACGGATGGCTGATGAAGAGGATGGCTGGATCATGGGGAGGCTGATTCGGGAATGCTTGGATCACGGGAGATGCTCGGGGGATCCGATTGCTGGAGCACGGAAGAGATTCGAGAAGCTCGGAAGCGGATGATGGGACCATTGCTCTTCCCTTTGATGCGGAAGAGGCGGATGCAGAGGCGGGGTGCAGCGTGGGATCACGGACGGAAGAGGGGCTGGCCGCGGGATCACTGGGAGGAGCAGATCATGGCTTGATGGGCGCTGGGAGAAGGACGTGAAGACGTGCTGGGAGAAGAAACGGACGTGTGGTCGGCACGGCTGATCGTGGGACATTGCTTCGATCGCGTTGATGGCGTGGAGGATTGGAAAACTGACTGGATGGCTGTGAGGCATGGTGGGGACGCGCTGAAGACGCGAACGGCCTGGCATGATCAAGTTGGTGCTGCAAGGGTGGACTTGGGAGCTGGAGACGCGTCTGGGCTGATCGCGAGATCCCTGGGACATCGCTGATGGCGTGGAGGATTGGGACGCGGTTGGGACACGCTGGAATGCTGGCTTGACTTAAGCTCGGGCTGCCGGGCATTGGGCTCAAACCCAATGTTATTGGGTTTCTTGGATTACTTGCACTCAAACACAAATACAATGTTAATTAGTTAATTTTATTATTAATGATTAGCTATAATACTAATTAAGATAGTATGACGATTGCACTTTTGTGCTCTCATCACATCCCCCCAACCAGCTTATTGCTAGTTTCTAGCAATTTAGTGCAGAAATGAGAGTGCAAAAGTATTAATTATTATTATATATATACATGAAATAAAATACTCACTTTCGTAGAGCATTACGATTACACTTAGCACGTGCAACAAGCCGTTAAACCCCTAGGTTACCCTAGTGGACGAGACAAACTTCAATCACATAATATTTTTTTTTATGGAATGAAAGTCTAATTTCAAGTACATAACTAATAAGAATTTCAAAAGCACACAAGGTTTTAATTACTAAGTAGCCCAAATTCTAGGTTAGTATGCAATTTAAGTTGAAGTCATTAAGTTTTCCATTAGGAAGTTGTAAGACTTATTTATACTTGAGTGCTCAGTGAAGTCTGGACCATGCACAAGCTAAGGTTTTGGATCTCCAAAATATCGCTAATGCTAGTAGTTTCCAAGAATTAGTCGGACAAGACCTATTTGCTGATTCAAAATCATCTTATCTGCAGGATTTCGAGAGCTGTGGATGTTTACTTTAATACTTCATGGGCTTTATCTGTAATATTCCAGTTTACTCGAATTTTTGCAACGACGGCTTTCACACTATTGTCTTCTTAAGGTCAATATACATAATTTTTTTTTTCAAGAAACATGATAATGTATATATTGTGTACTTTTACTCCTATGATAATTCCTCCATGTAGCGAGCAATTAGTCGACAATTCTCACACCAGTTGGCATGAGGTGTCGGGCATCAAGACTCCCCTACGGACCTATGCTTGGGTTCCTTATCACAAGCCCGCTGACCTTTGACAATAGGTAGCCCTTTTCGATGTACCTGACTAAATCCACCATTTTTTTTATTTTTTTTTTGTGAATCAGAAAAAGATGGTTCATCAGGATTCAAGGTTGCTACCATATTCTCAACACAATGTTGACCTTATACCTTAGAAATGCAGGTCAGATGTGTTGTGAAATTCAAAGCACTAATTAGCATACAACTCACTAAAAAGAACTTAATAAAAAGAACTTACTTTGCACTACTTCCGACTAGTCATTGGGCTCTTAGATTTTATATACCTTGTGTGTTGTATAGAAATTAAATTTTATTTTATTTTAAATGCTTAAAAACACCCCCAATCCTAAATCTAACATTGTCCTCAATGTTAAAGAGAATTTAAAGCAGTAATAGGACAGAGGAGAAGTTACCTGATATGGATAGGTAAATTGACAATTGGGGCAAAAACTCCCAAACCTGCATGTTAGTAAATTTTCATTTTTTTTATTTTTTAATATATTATATATATATATTATAATATTTATATGTTGGGTTGCCTTCCAAGAGCGCTAAGTTTTATGTCTTCAGCCAGACAAAATGTAGATTCATTTTTTTTTCAACCATTATCTAAGAATGGTTTTGGAAGAGTTCGAGGAAGAACAGTCGGCGGATGACAATCTTTGCTAATAAGGCGAACAGAATTAGGGAGCGCATGCTTGACCCCTTCCTTGGAATGGGCAAGGTAAGCCTCTAAAGGGTCCTTACTATAAGTTTGTAAGAAAGTCTCCTGAACCAGACTTTCAATCATGTCAACTTCATTGATTTCTTCATCGTCTAGTGGTTGTTTACTTATGTTGAAGACATTAAGCTCAACTTTCATGTTGCCAAAAGATAACTTCAGCATGCCATTTCGACAATTTATCACAGCATTTGCTGTGGCTAAGAAAGGTCTACCTAAAATTATAGGTGTGTGACTATCTGGATGTATTACAGATTCGGTCTCAAAGATAACGAAGTCCACAGGATAGTAAAACTCGTTTACCTTCACTATTACATCCTCTACAATCCCCTTGGGGTACTTCACCATCCTATCTGCTAAGAAAAGGGTAATATTTGTGGACTTTAATTCCCCTAAGCCTAACTTTTGGTATACATAGTAGGGAAGTAGATTCACACTGGCTCCTAAATCTAATAGGGCTCTCTAGATGATCGTCTCTCCTATTTTTATTTCAATGGTGGGGCAACTAGGGTCTTTGAATTTCGGGGCAATCTGTTGTTGAATGAGAGATGAGGCTTGTGCAGCCATAACAGCTTGCCTAGGGATGCTGGTTTTTCTTTTGACCGTCGTGAGGCCTTTCAAGAATTTTGTATAGGAGGAAATTTATCATATGGTATCGAGAAAAGGTATATTTATTTGAACAGTTTTAAAGACTTCCATTATTTCATCAAAGTTAGATTATTTCTTGGAGTCCTGAAGTCTACTGGGAAAGGGAACGTTAGGTTTGCATGTGTCACAACCCCCGCCCCATTCCCGGCAGGCCGCCGCGACGGTCCTAGGGTGCGGGTAGGCATAAGGCCACCAACCACCGCGTAGAACCCTACTACGTATCAATCATCAATAAATCTTGAAAAATTTGGCATGATGCATGCACAAAATGATCACTTTTTCTATAGTGATCTGTCAGGATTATCTCAATACATACAACACACTACCTGTCAGAGCAGCAATCACATAATCTGTCACATAATAAACCTGGACAATATATATCAATACATCATCTCAGGCATATAACTCATCTACACACATATATATATATATATACCTGCTTCCTAATCCATCCATGGTCAAACCCATATCCACAACAGGATCTATGACTGTAACTATGCACTATATACAATAGAAGGTTTATAATACACCAAAATGTATAAACCTTTATCTACATTATACTATACTATACTATACTATACTATGGAGCGGCACAGCTAGCAGGCAATCTCTAACCCTGCTCTTCTCTATACAATACCTGCCCTGCAATCAAAAACACCAAACTGGGGAGTGAGTATATAAATACTCAGTGAGTGGAGTAGAGAGTACTATGCACATGAGACCAGATATAATCATGGCTCGAGGTGAAATCTCAAGATCAATAACAAGATGAACATGATCTCAACATAGAGAATATGGAGTAAGTCATCAATACCACCACAATCAATATCAACTCATCTGAAGCATATATGGAATAATCAAGTAAACATATATGCTACTCCTGAATATGCTCAACAGGTCATAGTACTGAATCATATAAATCAGGTGTCAATAGGCTGAATCATCAACAAGACAGCTATCGGGAGGTGGGTTTTACGCCCCAGGCAAACCAGCAACAACTCCCTACTGCCATATGCATATATCGAATATGACACCACACCAATATGTAAATCATCACTAGACAGCTGTCGGGAGGTGGGTTTTACGCCCCAGGCGAACCAGCAACAACTCCCCACTGTCACATGCATATGCAGGATAAGACACCATATCGATAATGTAAATGCTAAACAGCTATCAGGAGGTGGGTTTTACGCCCCAGGCGAACCAGCAACAACTCCCCACTGTCACATGCATATGCAGAATAAGATACCACACTGATCATGTAAATGCTGGCGAGTATCCAGAACAGAAATCCATCTCACATCTATATACTAAACGGCACCTCACGGGAATTCTACATCCGCGAAAAGCCGTACTGCACCTCGCGGGGTCTTACTATGCCCGGCGGCAAGCAGAATATAAGTCGTAGGACTGGCCGATCCTACGCCTAGGGCCGTGTCCCCCTAGGAAGGGACTGGGCTCCGCCCACCCAGAAGGCTACTATGTGCACAAAGGCCGATGTTCAACCTCCATCGACTATAGGTGTCCTGCAGATACTGCCAAGCCATGCATAAATACCATAATGCACCCTCCCAATACTCTACTAAAAAGGAGTATAATCAAGACTACCACTCACTTGATCATGACCCAATCATAAACTAACATCAGGGTTAGAAGTGAGGGTCAAGGAAGTGCAATACAACTCAATATACCACTAAAAAGGCTCTACAAATCTTTGAAATAGAGGAAATGAAATCAATTTACAAAAGAAATCATTTCACAATTCGGAATCAATTTGATTACTCATCAACCCCTCGTAATTCCTCTCAATGTTCCCTCAAATGCATGTACAGAATAATCAAGCATGGAGAATCAAGATTATAGAGGAATCTACTACAATATCAGTCAATATGCACAAGTGGAATCAATTCACACTTGGCGACATTCATGAAAATGAATTAAGAATGCTCATGGTGCAAAGTACATGACTCCCACTCACCTGTCAATCTGGCACGGCCTCGATACGCCTCCAAAACTTTATGGTAGGCAGTAGAGGGCTTCTTTTTCTTGCTCTCTAGCTTCTTGCCCAACTGTGACATGCATTTACAATACATTTAGTCTTGTATCAAGGGTCATAATCTACGTGCCAATTATAACATAGGGAAATTTAATTGATTCAACTTCTCCGTTCCCTAAATCTTTTCTTTTCTTTCTTCTTTTTCTTTTTAATGAATTAACTCACCATTTATGTGTATTAGAAACTCCCTTGCATGAGTACAAGGTCCCTTTTAGCTTGATCTAGGCTTAATACCCTATTATAGCATGAAATCCCCTATTTTCCACCCGGATGAACAGTAATCCGGACCGACAGCCGGTTACTTCATCCCGAGTTTGATCCACTTTTCAGACTCCAAATTTGATGAAATTTTTACCTAACATCCTACGCTCATAGAGAATTCCAGAATAGTAATATGCATCACTATCGGAGGCCGTTTGACCCCCGGAATAATTCGCCGAAGTTGGGACTTCGACACAGTTTTTCCGTAGTGCCGAAAAAATTTGTCGAAATCCGATTCTTCCTCTTTTAACCACCTCTACAACCCTTATCCGACCCCTCTAGACTACATCCACCCTTTGTATAGCCTAATATCATCAAAAGACTAGATAAGGATGGATATTTACCTTTTTCTTTTTGGAAATCGAGGTCCTTGCGTAGAGGGGAAGGAGATCTACACTTTTTCCTTCAGCTGGTAGCGCAACCGGGATCTCCTTCCTTTTCTTTTTCTTCTTCTTCTTCCTCTTCCTTTCTTCCTTTCCTTTCCTCTCCTTCTTTTTCTTCCTCTCTGTTGCCGTCTGAGAACCCTCCCCCTCTCCTCTCTGTTTCACTCCCGTGAGCCAGCTCAAACCCTCCAATTAAATCACATCAAGATACTATTCACCCTTTTTTTAATATTATTAAATTCTCATTTTTGCCCCTAACACTTCAACATATCTACTGTTATGCCATTAACTTTTAATTTCTTTCCAATTTTACCCTTACCACTTCAACGCATCTACAACTATGCCATTATCTTTTCATTCCTTCCAATTTTACCCCTAATATCAATTTTAAAGGACTATTCTATCCTTTTTTATATAAAAAAAATATTTTGGGGTTATTACATCCTCCCCCCTTATATAAAATTCATCCTCGAATTTAAAAGAGTAAATTACCTGATTACTCAAAGGGGTGAGTGTATATGCTCTTCATATTCTGCTCGGTATGGTATTGGGAATCAAATAAATTAGGAGTGTTTTACCTTCTATCTCTACCACATAGGTAGGATATACATTCTTCGCTTTTATACTATCCCCTACAGGTGTATTAATAGCTAAGGGAATATGCATCAATATCTTATCCTTAGCTAACTTTTTAGCAAAATAAGGGGACATAAATGAATGGGTAGCTCCAGAATCAAATATCACTCTAGCTTTAATCTTATCAATGAGAAGCGTACCTGTCACAGCTGCATTCGATGCCTGTGCCTCCTGTGGATTTACCGTGAACACCCTTCCTTGCCCTCTGCCTACTGGAGCTGACAGTTGAGATGGTCCAGCACTCTGCTGTGATGTTTGTGCTTGACCTCTGTCTTTGCCTACAGGCTCTCTACTACTAGGCCTATCCATCTGCACAGAAGGGTAGGATGCCAAAGGCACAAACTGCTGGGTGGCACCCTGCGGGCATTCTCTGGCAAAATGACCCGGCTGTCCACATCTGTAGCACACTCCCTGACCCATTCTGCATCTGCCAGGGTGCTGCTTCCACATATGCCACATACTGGCCATGATTGGAACCTAGATTCAGTTCTGGCCATAGTGACTGGAGGACGAGGTACTGATGGTAGAAAAGTATCTTGTGATTGACCTCTTTCCCTCCATTTCCTCTTACGTAGGGTAGGTGGAGCTGAGCGTACAGACTGCTCCGTCGGGCCCTCCGAGAGATCTACTTCCTCAGATCTACCTCTGCTGCTTTGCCCTTTCTCCATACTTATTTTTCTCTGTTCTCTTTCAGCTCTTTCTTCTTTATTTCTGGTCTCCCACTGTTTTTCTTTATCTATCAGCCTAGACAAGGTGGGGACCTCTACTGCCAGTACTGCATTATAAAGCGGAGAAATCAGACCCCGCCTGAATCTTTCTATCCTGGCAGCTTCAGTGGGGATGATGTAAGGAGCATACTTCCCCAATCTAGTGAACTCACGAGCGTACTCAGATACACTCATTCCGGGCATCTGCTTCAGCCTCTCAAACTGAAGAGCCCGATTTTGCCTCTCAGCCGGAGACAAAAACTCATCCATCACTGCTTGCCTGAACTATTCCCAAGTTGGAGGATTCCTACTGTACAATCTGTTCTCCACTTGTCTCTAGTACCAGTCCCAGGCATCTTCCTTCATTGTAAGCCCTACAAGTTCTATAGCTCTTGCATCAGAACAGGGCAGTCTCCGTATCATCTTTTCAGTCTCCTCCAAAAATCTCTGAGGATCTTCACCTTCTTCCCCCTAAACTCCGGGGTTCTGAGCCTAAGAAATTTCTGTACAATAATCCCCTCATCATCTAGAGTCCGCCTGGCCAAACTTCTTGGCACAGGTACAGGAGGTGGGATGGATACTACTGACGGGGCAGGAGATTTTCTCCGAGCAATCTGCTCCCTCAGAGCCTGATTCTCCGCCAGTAACTGTTCCATCAATGCATCTCTACTTCCTACCTCTCCTTGATCATCAACTCTCTGCCTGTCTGCAGGAGGAGATTTTTCTCTTTGGGGCTCGACATGTGCGAAACCCGCATCCAATGCTATATCTGGCTCCATCCTCTTTCCAAGACGAGCAGGTCCTCTCCTTGGAGGTATTCTTTATATGTCTCTAAAAGAGTTAAAAAGAGAGGGCAGTCGTTACACACTGAGTCATAATATATTTTATTGAATTGTAAATGACTCATAAATTAACATATAGAAAAACCTTATGCTCCATAGTATAATCCTATACTTAATCCTAACTCACCCTATTGCTCTGACAGGACTTTTCTTAACCTTTGCTCTGATACCAAGCTTTGTCATGACCCCCGCCCCGTTCCCGGCGGGCCGCCGCAACGGTCCTAGGGTGCGGGTAGGCATAAGGCCACCAGCCACCGCATAGAACCCTACTACCTATCAATCATCAATAAATCTTGAAAAATTTGGCATGATGCATGCACAAAATGATCACTTTTCCTATAGTGACCTGTCAGGATTATCTCAATACATACAACACACTACCTGTCAGAGCAGCAATCACAAAATCTGTCACATAATAAACCTGGACAATATATATCAATACATCATCTCAGGCATATAACTCATCTGCACACATATATATATACCTGCTTCCTAATCTATCCATGGTCAAACCCATATCCACAACAGGATCTATGACTGTAACTATGCACTATATACAATAGAAGGTTTATAATACACCAAAATGTATAAACCTTTATCTACATTATACTATACTATACTATACTATACTATGGAGCGGCACAGCTAGCAGGCAATCTCTAACCCTGCTCTTCTCTATACAATACCTGCCCTGCAATCAAAAACACCAAACTGGGGAGTGAGTATATAAATACTCAGTGAGTGGAGTAGAGAGTACTATGCACATGAGACCAGATATAATCATGGCTCGAGGTGAAATCTCAAGATCAATAACAAGATGAACATGATCTCAACATAAAGAATATGGAGTAAGTCATCAATACCACCACAATCAATATCAACTCATCTGAAGCATATATGGAATAATCAAGTAAACATATATGCTACTCATGAATATGCTCAACAGGTCATAGTACTGAATCATATAAATCAGGTGTCAATAGGCTGAATCATCAACAAGACAGCTATCGGAAGGTGGGTTTTACGCCCCAGGCGAACCAGCAACAACTCCCTACTGCCATATGCATATATCGAATTTGACACCACACTGATAAGTGCTTAATAATTTATAATTTAGTTACCTTTCCATAGCACTTATCAATATTTTTAAACTGATAAATACATATTTTACCATGAAATTGAACAAACATTGAAGTAAGTTTAAAATATGGTAATTATTCTCTTAAACTAGATTCTGAACTTGTCTCTCCCTTGGTTGCAATCTTTCATGAAAATTACAAAAAAATATATAAGGAGATTGTGTTGACCCGACTAAGGTTATAACTAAATGGGCTTTGGTCCTGATTTGATTGAAAGTTATAATTGTATAGGAAAATATTTGATTAACTCTTTTATTAAGTCACGGTCTGATCTGGTTGAGTCCAATCTGAAGCAGTTTAGTAAGAATTAAATGACATTGGGCTCGAGAACGAGTTCAAGCCAAATCAACAATCATGACCCACTTCAAACCCAAAGTAACTCCCAACCAATTCTTTACCTGCCTTCATATAAAATTTATAAATTTAAAAAAACAAAAAAAAAAAAAGAAAATAATAAATATAATAAAATAAATAAAAATAATTTCGGGGAATTCACTGTTCATATGAACAGTGTCCCGTGAAAACACTGTTCATATGAACAGTGTTACAAAAAAAATAATAATGTAAACAAGAAGCCACTGTTCATCTTCTCCCCCCGCAGTGCATCCGGGCCGTTCCCCTTCTTCCCATCGATTCCGCCTCGTCCTCCGCCTGTGACGCAGCCCGCAGCCGAGACCCAGCTCCGCCATCAAGCCGCGTCGAGGCATCTCCCCGTTGATCCCGCGGCCACCCACCATTCGGAGCGATCCTCCCAGCAGCCGGAAGTCACCCATCCGTGATCAAGGCAACGCAGCCATCTTCCTTCCTGCCTCTGCAACCACGGATCCATGTTCTCCACTCTTCCGGATCTCCAGCTCCTTTCAACGTCCCCGTGATCCCAGCGATCCTGCTTCCAAGTTTAAGCACCAGTCCAAGTTCCCAGCGTCCGTCTGCAGTGGTCCTCCAGCACCATTTCTTCCGCCGGTGATGCATCCCACGCTTCAAGCCTCCGCGTCTGCAAGCACTGTGACCCAAGGACCCAGCACCTCTTCCGTGATTTCCTCCCGTCGATCAAGCTCCCATTTCTTCCGCCCGTTTCAAATGCAGTTGGTGATCCCACGGATTGACGCCCTCCTTCCGTTTCCAAATCCCAGCCCCCAAGCAATCGGATCCCCAGCAATCACGCATCCTCTCCCTCTCGATGCTTCAACGATTGATCTATAAAAGGGAGAGAGGAAAGAAACAGAGGGAGGAGGCTCGGTGGAGAAGAAAGAAACAGGGGGGCTCTGTTTCGGTGAAGAAGAAGAAGAAAGCCGAGAGAAAGAAATAAAAAAAGAAGAGAGAGGGGAGGAAAGAGAAGAGTCTTGGATATTTTGGGAATTATGGGAGGTGATCAACTTCATTTGAGGATGGGAGGTCGTCCGGAAGCCATGCTCGGCTAAACATCTAGTCTAGGGCTGGATGAAGCCCTAGCAATGTATCAGGGCATTGTAGTTCTTATTTTTATTATTATTTTGGAGCTTGTTTAAATTCTTATTTTCAATGAAATATTCCTTTATGATATTTAAACTTTGAGCATGCTAGTTACTAATCATGTTTGCTAAAGTAGTCTAAGATGATCCATGCCTAGGAAGATGAAGTGTGCTGCATCCTAGATTAGCATGCTTAGGTAGACACTTCATGCTATACCGAAGATGGATCTTCCTAACACTCTTTATGTTTTTATTTTAAAAGGCTTATAGCCAAAATTGCATGCCTTCCAAAAGATAAAAATTAAGAACACAATCCTTGATGCAATGCTATGTGGTGGATTCCAAACCCTAGATCTATTTACTTTGATTAAATTTCAATTCGTACTCATAGATTAACTTAGTTGAATCAAGTTAGCAAATCCTTCTTTTTGATTTATTTTTAAAAGAAAAATAACTTGTCTCCAATCCCTGTGGACCGACACCCGTAATCACTATCCTACAGGATACGTGCTATTGCGTGGTTTATTTTCAAAATTGAAATAACCGATCAATTTTTGGCGCCGTTGCCGGGGATTGCTAGCATAGTTATTTTTCTTATTAAAAAAAAAATTATTTAAAAATTAAAAAAAAAAATTCTTTTAAAAAAAATTCTATTATTGTTACTTTTCTTATCTTCTTTTTCTCCCTTACTAATTTTTATTTATATTATTTGATCAGGAATCGAGGAAAAAATCTGGGATGATCAAAAGGAGAACTGCCGGAAAAGAAATGTTGTAGAGGTTTGCAAAAAAAAAAAAAAATTAAATTGCTGGGGAAATTCCCTTTGGTAACCTCTAAACTTTTCTTATTTAAATTAATTATTGGTTTGAAATTTTGTGGTGATTGTTTGATTTTAATTATAGCAAAATTGTGAATGCATGCTTGATACACATACACAAATCAATTTGCACATAGTAAGGGCAATCACCCCAACAAGATAAGAGCCGGATTTCATCACCGGACTCTTGCCCAACTTAGGTGAACTCAATCTCACATAGTGTCATCTTTAATTAAAATCAATTAGACGTTGGCTCCTAGGGACATTCGAGCTCAATAGGACGAAGATCACCGAAAGTTGCACCAATTTCGCTCTGTGGCTTAGTTGATGTCTAGGCAAGCTTTGTCCCTATAAGGGAGACAGTTCATCTGTTCGAGGCAAGTGGGTTTTAAGTGGGACCTTTGCGAACGCATCGTGACCCCTCCACTTACCTGGGAGCTTACCTGGTCAACTCGGTTCATTAGACCGGATTGGAGGCTTAGGTGACCTCTTCAAACCAGTTAGGAGCTGTCTAGTGATTTTAGGACAAAGACTAGGATTGATATGCTTTTCTCTTTTATTGCATGCTTGATTGATCAAGTACTAGTGTATGCACGGTAGTCGTTCTAGAGTACAAAATCTATTACCTTTTGACCCTGAAATAGAACGAACCCTTAGGAACATTCGAGCTAAGATCAAAACATTAGGATCATCCCCACCTCTTAAGATGGCTGAAGAACAACCCAAACTCTTGAGGGAATACTTTACTCCCACTATTTATACTTCCCCATCTTGCATTCGATTACCTGAGGTAGCAGCTGTACAATATGAAATAAAGTCTAGTGTGATCCAAATGCTCCCATCTTTTTATGGGCTCACCAATGAAGACCCATATAAACACCTAGATGAATTCCTTGAGATTTGCACCACTGTCAAGATTCAAAATTTCACTGATGATGCTTTAAAACTTAGATTATTCCCCTTCTCCCTTAAAGATAGAGCCAAACAATGGCTGAATTCTTTAGAAGCTAACTCAATTCGTTCTTGGGATCAAATGCAACAAGAATTCCTTAAAAAATACTTTCCCATAGGAAGAACGAACCAGTTTAGACGTGCCATTACAAGCTTCTCCCAAACCGAGGGAGAAGAATTTTATGAAACTTGGGAGAGATTTAGGGACCTAATCCGTAAATGCCCTCATCATCAAATACCTAAGTGGCAGCTAGTGCAATGTTTCTATGACGGTTTGACGGAACGAAACCGTCAGATGATCGATGCTGCATGCGGGGGGACTTTCATGCTTCGAAATGAGCATGAAGCATGGCAACTATTTGAAAATCTTAATGAAAACTCCCTCCACCATGCTTCGTGTTCTCGTCAAGCATCCCCGAATTTTCAAAGAAAAGGGGCCATTTGTGAAATAAGTCATTCTATGGACCTGTCTAGCAAGGTAGATGCATTGTCCCATAAGATTGACCAACTAATGATAGGAGGACAGGTCGTTAGTTCTTCCCAAGCACAAGTGTGTGCTATCTGTTCTAGCCCATCGCATCCTATTCATGAGTGCCCCTCAGCACCCCAATATCCCGAACTCGTGCAAGAACACATCAATGCTGCCCAAACACAGCCCAGACCGGGTAATGATCCATTTTCCAATACATATAATCCGGGATGGCGGAATCATCCAAATTTTTCTTGGAGGCAGCAAGCTTCTAATACCTCCCAACCCTTCCCCCAAAATTTTCAAAACCCTCAGAATTTTCATCTCTACCGTCCCTCAACTCAATTTCAGCATCCTCCTCCTCCAACCCAAAGAAATACAGCCTTTGAGGAGAAGGTGTTGACTGCCCTTCAAGGTTTGGAGGCAAATACACAACTATTGCACTCTCACACACAATCAATTGCTAAGCTAGAATCCCAAATGGGTCAACTAGCCAATGCATTAAATAAACGAGAGGAAGGTAAGCTTCCAAGTCAACCAATGAGTAATCCTAGGGGACAATATGTGGCTCAAGAAACCCGACTAAATCATGAGCAAGCCAATGCTTTGACTACCCTAAGGAGTGGACGTATAATAGATAATAAGGTTGGGGAGGGTAACAATAAGGAAGATGAAGAAGAGGAGAGGAATGTTTCACATGAAAACCCAAAACCTTCTTCAGCTAGTCCACCATCTGTCACAACCCATACTCCAAAGGCTCCATTTCCTGAAGCACTTAATGCACCCACTCCCTTTGGCAAGAAGGGAACTTCACTAGAAGAGATGATGGAGGTGTTCAAACAAGTTAAAATCAACCTTCCACTTCTTGATGCCATCAAACAAGTTCCCTCCTATGCCAAATTTCTCAAAGACCTTTGCACCCAAAAGCGAAAATCTAGGACACATGTGCCTAAAAAGGTCTTACTTACTGAACAGGTAAGTTCCATTCTCCAATACAACACCCCTCCAAAATTCAAAGATCCTGGCGCTCCCACTATTTCCTGTGTCATAGGAGATAACTCCATTGACCGAGCGCTCTTAGATCTAGGGGCAAGTGTGAATCTTCTACCCTATTCAGTCTATGAGAAATTTGGGTTAGGTGAATTAAAACCTACCTCGGTGACCTTACAATTGGCTGATCGATCTGTGAAGATACCACGGGGGATGATTGAAGATGTTCTTGTCAAGGTAGACAAGTTCTATTTTCCAGTAGATTTTATCGTCCTTGACATGGAACATGTGCCCAACCTAAAAAAACAAATCCCTGTGATTCTTGGTCGTCCCTTTTTAGCAACAGCCAATGCATGTATCAACTGTAGAACCGGGGCAATGGATATATCATTTGGGAACATGAAAATTAAATTGAATGTTTTTCATGCCGCTGACCAACATGTGAGGGAAGACGAGTGTTGCCTAATTGACGAAATGGATGATCTTGTAGAGGAAGCCCTTCCCTATATCTTAGCAGATGACCCCTTAGAGGCATGTCTGGCCCATTTTGACATTGACAACTTTGATATAGACAAGGCCATAGAAGAAGTTAACATCTTACTTGACAATCAATCTCCAGTGAGTTCCCTTCCTTGGAAGAGCCGACCTGAACCTCTTCCTCCCATTGCTAGCGCGCCACTTTGTCCTTCCATTGATTCACCACCTAAACTTGAGTTAAAGCCACTTCCAACAAATCTTAAGTATGCCTTTCTAGGACCAGAAGATAGCCTCCCTGTAATTATCGCAGCCAACTTATCTACTGAACAGGAGGGTAAACTTTTGAGGGTGCTAGAAGAAAATAAACATGCCATAGGATGGTCTGTGGCCGATTTGAAAGGGGTTGACCCCTCTGTTTGCATGCATCGAATTCATCTCGAAGATGATGCAAAACCTACCCGAGAAATGCAAAGAAGACTCAATCCTAACATGAAGGAGGTAGTCAAGAAAGAAGTGGTGAAGTTATTAGATGCCGGAATCATTTATCCAATTTCTGATAGTAAGTGGGTGAGTCCGACACAAGTGGTACCCAAGAAATCAGGTATTACTGTGATTGAGAATACGGAAGGAGAATTAATACAAACACGCACAACCACGGGTTGGCGCGTGTGCATTGACTATAGAAAACTTAATTCAATGACTAGGAAGGACCATTTCCCTCTACCTTTCATAGATCAAATTTTGGAACGGTTGGCTGGTCAAGGTTTCTACTGCTTCTTAGATGGTTATTCTGGATACAACCAAGTACCTGTCTACCCGGACGATCAAGAGAAGACCACCTTTACCTGCCCATTTGGGACATTTGCATATAGGAGGATGCCTTTTGGACTATGTAATGCACCCGCAACTTTTCAACGATGCATGATGGCCATCTTTTCAGATATGGTGGAAAACTTTCTAGAAGTATTCATTGATGATTTCTCAGTTTTTGGCCTATCTTTTGATGATTGTCTGAACAATTTGACCTTAGTTTTGAAAAGATGTAAGGAGACCAACCTAGTACTAAGTTGGGAAAAGAGCCATTTTATGGTTCAAGAAGGCATAGTTTTAGGACACGTCGTGTCCAAGAGGGGCATTGAAGTAGATAAAGCCAAAGTCGATCTTATTTCCAATCTTCCTCCACCAAAAACTGTGAAACAAATCCGATCATTCCTTGGCCATGCTGGTTTCTACCGTCGCTTTATTCAGGATTTCAGTAAGATTTCCAAACCCTTGTGCAATCTTCTTGCCAAGGACACTCCCTTTGTCTTTGATAAAACATGCGAGGAGGCATTTGAAAATCTTCGCTCGAAATTGACCACTGCACCTATCATACGGCCCCCTAATTGGACCCTTCCATTTGAACTAATGTGTGATGCATCCGACTATGCTATTGGGGCAGTCTTAGGGCAACGGCTAGATAAAGTACCTCATGTCATTTACTATGCTAGTAAAGCACTCTCAGATGCACAATTAAACTACACCACCACTGAGAAAGAATTGCTAGCGGTAGTATTCGCACTAGACAAGTTTCGATCTTACTTATTAGGATCCAAGGTTACCGTATTCACTGATCATGCTGCCCTTCGACACCTTCTTGCAAAGAAGGATACCAAACCCCGTCTGATTCGATGGATTCTTTTACTACAAGAATTTGACCTAGAAATTCGTGATAAGAAAGGAACTGCAAATGTCGTAGCGGACCACTTATCTAGGATTCTTCTTGAGCCCTCTTGTAAAAATACCTCACCCTTGCACGATTCTTTCCCAGATGAACAATTATTTGAGGTACAAAGAATAAAAACGCCATGGTTTGCAAACATAGTGAATTACCTTGCCATAGGACGAATTCCTGATGATTGGTCAACTCAAGATAAGAACCGATTCTTTTCACAAGTAAAGTTCTATTATTGGGATGATCCTGATTTATTCAAGTATTGTCCCGATCAAGTCATCCGTCGATGTGTCCCTGAATGTGAATTTCAAAGTATTCTTTCATTCTGCCATTCACAAGCTTGTGGGGGACATTTTGGGGGTAGAAAAACTGCAGCAAAAGTTTTACAAAGTGGATTTTATTGGCCCACACTTTTCAAAGATGCCCATAACTTTTGCCAAACTTGTGAACGGTGCCAACGGATGGGTACCATCTCTCGTAGAGATATGATGCCTCTCAATCCTATTTTAATTGTAGAAATCTTTGATGTCTGGGGTATTGACTTCATGGGCCCTTTCCCACCATCCTTTGGTTTCGAATATATTCTGGTAGGGGTTGATTATGTTTCAAAATGGGTAGAAGCTGTCGCCACTAAAACTAATGACCACAAGGTTGTGATTAAATTTTTACATGAAAACATCTTTTGTCGTTTTGGTACACCCCGGGCCATTATCAGTGATGGGGGATCTCATTTTTGCAACCGATCTTTCGAGGCTTTGGTTCGCAAATATAACATCACCCACAAAGTTGCTACCCCATACCATCCCCAAACGAGTGGACAAGTCGAGGTGTCCAATAGAGAGTTAAAACACATCTTAGAGAAAACGGTACGTCCCGATAGGAAAGATTGGTCTCAAAGGATAAATGATGCACTCTGGGCTTACCGTACCGCCTACAAAACTCCTATTGGCATGTCCCCCTACCGATTAGTTTTTGGTAAAGCTTGTCACTTACCGGTAGAACTTGAACATAGAGCTTTCTGGGCTATAAAAAAATTTAACTTAGACATGGCAGTAGCTGGTCCTCACCGAAAACTCCAACTAAGTGAACTTGAAGAATTGCGTAATGAGGCTTATGAAAATGCTAAAATTTATAAAGCAAGGACTAAGGCTTTTCATGATAAAAATATTAACCGTAAGTCCTTCGAACCTGGTCAAAAGGTTTGGCTGTTCAATTCCAAGTTGCGACTCTTCCCGGGTAAACTTCGCTCTAGGTGGGATGGACCATTCGTAGTGAAAAAGGTTTCTCCTTATGGTGCAGTAGAGATCCAACACCTCAATGGTGGACATGTTTTAAAAGTCAATGGTCAAAGGTTAAAACCTTATGTAGACTGTGTTGCCGACGGGCAATTGATCGAATCCCTTAATTTAACGAACCCTGTTTATCAAAATAATTAAGGACCCACTGTGTCTGGCTGAAGACAATAAACTTAGCGCTTGTTGGGAGGCAACCCAATTCTCTTAGATTATTTCTTAACATTGAGGACAATGTTAGGTTTAGGTTTGGGGGTATTCATCTTGATTTTCATCAAAAAAAAAAAGTTTTAAAAAAAAATATAATAAAAAAAAATCATCTTTAAAAAAAAAAATTTTAAAATAATTTTTTTTTAAAAAAATGTGTTTATAAAATAATAATAAAAAAATTATTAAAAAAAAAGTTTTGTTGAAAAAAAAAACCTAATTTATATACATTTATGCGAGAATGATAAACACACAAGGTATATAAAATCTAAAAGCCCAATGACTAGTGGGAAGTAATACAAATTTAAGTTCTTTTTATTAAGTCTCTCTTAGGGAGTTGTAAGCTAATTAATACTTTGGAATTTCACTACACACTGGCCGACCCTTCTAAGGTCTAGGCTCGACATTATGTTGATAGTATAGTAGCAACCTTGGACCCTGATGAATCATACTTATCTAATCCAATAAAAAAAAAAAAAAAAAATTCAATAAAAATGGATTTAGTCAGGAACATCGAAAAGGGCTACCTATTGTCAAAGGTCAAGTGGGCTTGTGATGAGGACTCCGAGCATAAGTCCGTAGGGGAGTCTTGATGCCCGACACCTTATGCCAACTGGTGTGAGAGTTGTCGACTGATTGCTCGTTACACGGAGAAATCACCACAAGAGTAAAAGTGCACAATTTATATATCTTTCTTAAAAAAAAAAAAAAGAAAAAAAAGGGAAAAAAAAGCTGTATTGACCGAAAAGACAATAGTGTGAAAGCCGTCGTTGTAAAAATTCGAGTAAACTGGAATATTACAGATAAAGCCCGTGAGGTACTAAAGTAAACATCCACAACTCTCGAAATCCTGCAGATAAGATGATTTTGAATCAGTGAGTAGGTTCCTTCGACCAATCCTTGGAAACTACTGGTATTAGCAATATTTTGGAGATCTGAGCTCTTAGCTTGGGTACGGTCCAGATTTCACTGAGCACTCCAGTATAAATAAGTCTTACAACTCCCTAACGGAAACTTAATGACTTCAACTTGAATTGCATCTTGACCTAGGATTTGGGCTGATTTAGTAAATAAAACCGTGTGTGCTTTGAAATTTTCATCATTTATGTATCTTAAATTAGATTTTAATAAAAAAAGAGAAAGAGTTTTAGAAATTCTTTACTAGTATGCATTTGGAATTCGATTTTCACTTCATAGATCAATCGATCTAAAAAAAAAAAAAATAAGAATAACAATAATAATAAATGATTTACTGAAGTTTGTGGGTATCTTCACAGAAAATCCTCACGAGACTACAACTCGTCCACTAGGGTAACCTAGGGGTTTAAAGCCTTGTTACATATGGTAAATGTAACCGCGATGCCTGCGAAAGTGAGTTAGAATTCCTCTTTTCTAGTTTTATTTTGCTCGAGGACTAGCAAAACATAGGTTTGGGGGTGTGATAAGTGCTTAATAATTTATAATTTAGTTACCTTTCCATAGCACTTATCAATATTTTTAAACTGATAAATACATATTTTACCATGAAATTGAACAAACATTGAAGTAAGTTTAAAATATGGTAATTATTCTCTTAAACTAGATTCTGAACTTGTCTCTCCCTTGGTTGCAATCTTTCATGAAAATTACAAAAAAATATATAAGGAGATTGTGTTGACCCGACTAAGGTTATAACTAAATGGGCTTTGGTCCTGATTTGATTGAAAGTTATAATTGTATAGGAAAATATTTGATTAACTCTTTTATTAAGTCACGGTCTGATCTGGTTGAGTCCAATCTGAAGCAGTTTAGTAAGAATTAAATGACATTGGGCTCGAGAACGAGTTCAAGCCAAATCAACAATCATGACCCACTTCAAACCCAAAGTAACTCCCAACCAATTCTTTACCTGCCTTCATATAAAATTTATAAATTTAAAAAAACAAAAAAAAAAAAAAAGAAAATAATAAATATAATAAAATAAATAAAAATAATTTCGGGGAATTCACTGTTCATATGAACAGTGTCCCGTGAAAACACTGTTCATATGAACAGTGTTACAAAAAAAATAATAATGTAAACAAGAAGCCACTGTTCATCTTCTCCCCCCGCAGTGCATCCGGGCCGTTCCCCTTCTTCCCATCGATTCCGCCTCGTCCTCCGCCTGTGACGCAGCCCGCAGCCGAGACCCAGCTCCGCCATCAAGCCGCGTCGAGGCATCTCCCCGTTGATCCCGCGGCCACCCACCATTCGGAGCGATCCTCCCAGCAGCCGGAAGTCACCCATCCGTGATCAAGGCAACGCAGCCATCTTCCTTCCTGCCTCTGCAACCACGGATCCATGTTCTCCACTCTTCCGGATCTCCAGCTCCTTTCAACGTCCCCGTGATCCCAGCGATCCTGCTTCCAAGTTTAAGCACCAGTCCAAGTTCCCAGCGTCCGTCTGCAGTGGTCCTCCAGCACCATTTCTTCCGCCGGTGATGCATCCCACGCTTCAAGCCTCCGCGTCTGCAAGCACTGTGACCCAAGGACCCAGCACCTCTTCCGTGATTTCCTCCCGTCGATCAAGCTCCCATTTCTTCCGCCCGTTTCAAATGCAGCTGGTGATCCCACGGATTGACGCCCTCCTTCCGTTTCCAAATCCCAGCCCCCAAGCAATCGGATCCCCAGCAATCACGCATCCTCTCCCTCTCGATGCTTCAACGATTGATCTATAAAAGGGAGAGAGGAAAGAAACAGAGGGAGGAGGCTCGGTGGAGAAGAAAGAAACAGGGGGGCTCTGTTTCGGTGAAGAAGAAGAAGAAAGCCGAGAGAAAGAAATAAAAAAAGAAGAGAGAGGGGAGGAAAGAGAAGAGTCTTGGATATTTTGGGAATTATGGGAGGTGATCAACTTCATTTGAGGATGGGAGGTCGTCCGGAAGCCATGCTCGGCTAAACATCTAGTCTAGGGCTGGATGAAGCCCTAGCAATGTATCAGGGCATTGTAGTTCTTATTTTTATTATTATTTTGGAGCTTGTTTAAATTCTTATTTTCAATGAAATATTCCTTTATGATATTTAAACTTTGAGCATGCTAGTTACTAATCATGTTTGCTAAAGTAGTCTAAGATGATCCATGCCTAGGAAGATGAAGTGTGCTGCATCCTAGATTAGCATACTTAGGTAGACACTTCATGCTATACCGAAGATGGATCTTCCTAACACTCTTTATGTTTTTATTTTAAAAGGCTTATAGCCAAAATTGCATGCCTTCCAAAAGATAAAAATTAAGAACACAATCCTTGATGCAATGCTATGTGGTGGATTCCAAACCCTAGATCTATTTACTTTGATTAAATTTCAATTCGTACTCATAGATTAACTTAGTTGAATCAAGTTAGCAAATCCTTCTTTTTGATTTATTTTTAAAAGAAAAATAACTTGTCTCCAATCCCTGTGGACCGACACCCGTAATCACTATCCTACAGGATACGTGCTATTGCGTGGTTTATTTTCAAAATTGAAATAACCGATCACACACCAATATGTAAATCATCACTAGACAGCTGTCGGAAGGTGGGTTTTACGCCCCAGGCGAACCATCAACAACTCCCCATTGTCACATGCATATGCAGAATAAGACACCATATCGATAATGTAAAAGCTAGACAGCTATCGGAAGGTGGTTTTACGCCCCAGGCGAACCAGCAACAACTCTCCACTGTCACATGCATATGCAGGATAAGATACCACACTGATCATGTAAATGCTGGCCAGTATCCAGAACAGAAATCCATCTCACATCTATATACTAAATGGCACCTCGCGGGAATTCTACATCCGCGGAAAGTCGTACTGCACCTCGCGGGGTCTTACTATGCCCGGCGGCAAGTAGAATATAATTCGTAGGACCGGCCGATCCTACGCCTAGGGCCGTGTCCCCCCTAGGAAGGGACTGGGCTCCGCCCACCCAGAAGACTACTATGTGCACAAAGGCTGATGTTCAACCCCCATCGACTATAGGTGTCCTGCAGATACTGCCAAGCCATGCATAAATGCCATAATGCACCCTCCCAATACTCTACTAAAAAGGAGTATAATCAAGACTACCACTCACTTGATCATTACCCAATCATAAACTAACATCAGGGTTAGAAGTGAGGGTCAAGGAAGTGCAATACAACTCAATATACCACTAAAAAGGCTCTACAAATCTTTGAAATAGAGGAAATGAAATCAATTTACAAAAGAAATCATTTCACAATTCGGAATCAATTTGATTACTCATCAACCCCTCATAATTCCTCTCAATGTTCCCTCAAATGCATGTACAGAATAATCAAGCATGGAGAATCAAGATTATAGAGGAATCTACTACAATATCAGTCAATATGCACAAGTGGAATCAATTCACACTTGGCGACATTCATGAAAATGAATTAAGAATGTTCATGGTACAAAGTACATGACTCCCACTCATCTGTCAATCTGGCACGGCCTCGATACGCCTCCAAAACTTTATGGTAGGCAGTAGGGGGCTTCTTTTTCTTGCTCCCTAACTTCTTGCCCAACTGTGACATGCATTTACAATACATTTAGTCTTGTATCAAGGGTCATAATCTACGTGCCAATTATAACATAGGAAAATTTAATTGATTCAACTTTCCCATTCCCTAAATCTTTTCTTTTCTTTTTCCTTTTTTTTTAATTAATTAACTCACCATTTATGTGTATTAGGAACTCCCTTGCATGAGTACAAGGTCCTTTTTAGCTTGATCTAGGCTTAATACCCTATTATAGCATGAAATCCCCTATTTTCCACCTGGATGAACAGTAATCCGGACCGATAGCCGGTTACTTCATCTCGGGTTTGATCCACTTTCCAGACTCCAAATTTGATGAAATTTTTACCTAACATCCTACGCTCATAGAGGATTCCAGAATAGTAATATGCATCACTATCGGAGGCCGTTTGACCTCCAAAATAATTCGCCGAAGTTGGGACTTCGACACAGTTTTTCCGTAGTGCCGGAAAAATTTGTCGAAATTCGATTCTTCCTCTTTTAACCACCTCTACAACCCTTATCCGACCCCTCTAGACTATATCCACCCTTTGTATAGCCTAATATCATCAAAAGACTAGATAGGGATGGATATTTACCTTTTTCTTTTTGGAAATCGAAGTCCTTGCGTAGAGGGGAAGGAGATCTGCACTTTTTCTTTCAGCTGGCAGCGCAACCGGGATCTCCTTCCTTTTCTTTTTCTTCTTCTTCTTCCTCTTCCTTTCTTCCTTTCCTTTCCTCTCCTTCTTTTTCTTCCTCTCTGTTGCCGTCTGAGAACCCTCCCCCTCTCCTCTCTGTTTCACTCCCGTGAGCCAGCTCAAACCCTCCAATTAAATCACATCAAGATACTATTCACCCTTTTTTTAATATTATTAAATTCCTATTTTGCCCCTAACACTTCAACATATCTACTGTTATGCCATTAACTTTTGATTCCTTTCCAATTTTACCCTTACCACTTCAACGCATCTACAACTATGCCATTATCTTTTCATTCCTTCCAATTTTATCCCTCATATCAATTTTAAAGGACTATTCTATCCTTTTTTATATAAAAAAAATATTTTGGGGTTATTACAGTATGTTTCTATGGGTTCTTCCTTTTTGTCCTGTTCTTGACCCCTCTTTTGAATATGGTTCTTATTGGATTCATTCTATTTTTTTTTTACGTGTTCAGAAATTTGGACTTTATTGTCCACTTGCTTGGCTGACCTTAAAGTGGTAATTGCCTGGACTTCATAGGTCAGATTTCCATTAGAATCGATTTGATACTGACCTCTCTGACCTTGATTTTGTTGTCTACTAGGGTTAGGCACTGGTTGACTAGGTAGTTCACCTTTCTTCCTATCCCCTAGAGAGTTTGCTATTTGGCTCAGACTAACCTCAAGTTTTGCAATTGCTTGCGTATGGAATTGGTTAGTCTGGGCTTGGGCTGTATTGGTCTGTTGTCGTTGCTTGATAAAATCTTGTTATTGTTTCATCATATTAGCCATCATGGTTTCTAATGGTGAAGGTTGCTGTGGGATAGGGGCATTATAAGGAGGTACAGATGGAACCAAAGGTTGGTTCATTTGTGATGGACCTATCCTGGGAAAGTTGTTCTGAAAACCTAGTGGACCACCTTGATGCTGAATAGGTTCGTTCTGCTTGTATGAGAAATTTGGGTGGAACCTATTATCAGGGTGGTAAACTGGGCTGAACGAGTTGGGAGTGGGCTTCTTAAAGGCACTATATGAATTTAGAGCATTTGCTTGCTCGGCCTTAATGTTGGGTAAACTAGGACAACACTCCACTAGATGCTAAGAACTGTTACACAAGATGCATAAGCCTTGTGGCTCATGTTCCACTTTCATGATGGGATTTGACTCTTTTTGTGAGTTTGAGTTAGTGGAAACCATAAAAGCATCCAACTTTTTGCTTAGATTATTCACCCCATTCACCAGATTGGATATGACATTTTTGAGTTCTGGATCTGTTTTTATTCCGTAGGTACTTAGTTCTCTAGACCCATAATCATCTCTATCTATCTCCTGACCGTAGCTACTCCAATTTTGTGCATTTTCAGCTAAGTCCACAAGGAACTCATAGGCTTGATCAGGGGTTTGGTTCATGAACCTACCCTTATGCATGGATTCAATCATGTTCCTATGTGCTGGAGGTAATCCTTTGTAAAAGAAATGTACTAGATCAGCCTTGTCAAGCCCATGGTGCGGGCACTTGACCAAAAGATCATGGAATCTTTTCCAAAGTTGGAAAAATTCCTCCTCAGATTTTTCTCTAAAAGTTCTGATGGCATCCTTAATTTTTTCAGTCTTTACCATGGGATAGAATTTAGCCATGAACTTCCTAGATAGTTGTTCCCATGATGTGATGGAATTTGAAGCAAGAGAATACAGCCATGCAGCAGCACGATCCTCTAAAGTCATGGAAAACAACCTTAATTTAATACCCTCTTCATCTAAGTTTTGATTTCTAAACGTTTGACAGATTGTCAAAAATTTGTTTAGATGAATATACGGTTGTTCACTCTCAAACCCATGAAATTTGGGTAACATGTTTATTGTTGTAGCCTGAATCTCGAGTTGGGTTGCATTATTAATTGGTAATACTATGCAAGTAAGGGGACTAGCGGATGCGGGTGTAAACAACTCATTCAAAGTTCTAATATGTTCACCCATTGTAGAGATTGATGGTTGGCTTACAATTCGCTGATTGTGATGAAAAGTTCTGTCAATCTCAGGATCAAATGGTGTTAACTTATCCCTTAATGACCTTCTACCATGCATACATTATCAACAATTCCGTAGATTTGACTCCTAAAATGAACGAAATCCTAAGAGAAAAGAAGGGTTAGACACAGATGACCACAACCAATACCACACAACAATTTGACTCTATTAGTCTTATAATTAAGTAAGGTTTAGTAGCTTCTTAAATCAAGTTGCGTGGAGAATTATTAGGTAAAAATTCCTAAAATTCTCTCCTAGATTAGACAGCTCCTAATCTCCCTTTCATATTAAGCTTGAGCTTACCAGTTAAGCGATCCAGTAACCAGTGACCAGGAAAGTTCCGGGGTGTGTGGTGGTGCCAGAAGGGATACACCAGTACCACAATATCCGTAACAGTTCTCACTGTTGTAAAACTTTCCTAGACATCACCAATTACTAAATTCTCACTGGAGTGGCTTTCAGCCGCTTCTTTCCAAAAGCCTAATTGAGCTCGAAAACCCTAAGAACAATGTCTTTTAATTTAATTTGGCTTAGGATATGTATGCAAGGTGGTGATTTTTGGGCTAAGGACAGGTAATGACTTTCCGACCTTATCTTTTTAATGGATTTTGTCCTTAAATTATTTTATGCAAATGCTTAATACTAAATGCAGCAAATATTCAATGATTTTTTTTAAAAAAAAGTTTATGGAATGTCATTAGGTTGTACTGATTAAATGAGCAAGCAAATTTTTATATATATATATATATTTTTTTTTCTTTTTTATTTTATATTTTTTTAATTTAAATTTTTATATAGAAATAACTTGAATGTAAAATAAAAACTAATCCTTATGCGCCAGTCAATCTCCGAATGTCCGTTGAATAAGCTCTTGAGATTACTCCGTGAGGAGCCCCAATAGAGGTATGATAACCTTGGAGGATTGCACCCTATCAATTACTAGCAATTTTTTTCTTTTTTTAATTAAATTTCAAATTTTGAATTTCAGAATTCAAATTTTGAATTTAAATTTTTTAAATTTTAGAATTTTGATTTTTTTTTAATTTTTTTTTCAAAATTTTAAATTCTAAATTTCAAATTTCAGAATTTAATAACTACGAAATTATTAACTAAAGATAATCAAAACAAGAAAATAATAATAATAATAATAATAAACTTACTACCGGAGTGCGTTCACTCCGGACATCCAAAATTCGATTTGATCTTCGTGATCATTCTTGCTTCTCGATTTGCCTCCCCGGCAACGGCACTAAAATTTTGTTGTCCGATTTCTGTTTACCTAAAAATAAGCTAAACAGATCGTTGTTAGAACCGACAAACAAAGTTTAATTTAATTATACTCTTACCTTTTCTACTTGAAGAATAGTGGTCGTAAGAGGTCGATCCACAGGGAGGCGACTGGAGTTGCATAAAAATCAAAACATTCATTCGGATTCAAAATCGATTTTTGAATAACAAAAGAAAAACATTATGTCGGGGATGTTGAATGATTCTCTGGTCTACCAGAGAATGTTTTCTAATTGAAATTAACTAGAAGACAGGTACTTAGATTCGAAAAGCATTTATATATTTAACTAATCAAAGAAGAGCTTTGGTATAGAAAATGGATGGAAGTTAAGAAGATTGAAGCCTGAAAAATAAATTGCATAAAAAAAAATTAAAAGATTGCATAAAAAGTGGAAATTACACTGAACCTAGAACAAGGATTTCATAATAGAGAAATGATAGATTTGATAAAAATAAATTGATTACAAAAATAAAATGAAGATTGGAAGCCTAATGCTTCCTCCTTCTACAAAATAAAACATAAAAACAAAGGAAGAAAAACCACAAAACTCCCCCTTTCTTCTCCTCCCCTAATTTTTTATTCTTTCTTTTCAAATCAGAGCCATGCTCTGTCTCTTTTTTTTTCTTTCTCTCTTCTCTCCCAAACCAAGTGCTCCTTCCCCTGTTCTTTGGCCCAACCGACCTCCACCACTCCTCCTTCACCGAGCGCTCCACCCTCCTTCTTAAATAGGTCGTCCACCCCCCTGATTACGTTGAGAGGATCATCCGGGCTGCGCTTGGGATGAATCGCGTGACGCTGAGAGACTGAAACGGAAGGTTGGGAGGAGGACGTGGATCCGGATGAAGAGCGCCGCGGGATCGACGGGAGGAAGGAGAGGGCGGACGCGGGATGCTACGATGGCTGACAATGAAGGCTACCGCGGGATCTTTGGCATGATGCGGGAGGCTGGGATCGTGCATGATCGCTCGGAATCGATTTTGCTGCTGGTTTCTTCCTTTACGGATGGCTGATGAAGAGGATGGCTGGATCATGGGGAGGCTGATTCGGGAATGCTTGGATCACGGGAGATGCTTGGGGGATCCGATTGCTGGGGCACGGAAGAGATTCGGGAAGCTCGGACGCGGACGATGGGACCATTGCTCTTCCCTTTGAATCACGGACGGAAGAGGGGCTGGCCGCGGGATCGACAGGAGGGCACCGTGGGATCGCTGGGACGAGCCGATCATGGCTTGATGGGCGCTGGGAGAAGGACGTGAAGACATGCTGCGAGAAGAAACGGACGTGTGGTCGGCACGGCTGATCGTGGGACGTTGCTTCGATCGCGTTGATGGTGTGGAGGATTGGGAAACTGGCTGGATGGCTGTGAGGCGTGGTGGGGACGCGCTGAAGGCGCGGACGGCCTGGCACGATCAAGTTGGTGCTGCAAGGGCGGACTTGGGAGCTGGAGATGTGTCTGGGCTGATCGCGAGATCCCTGCGACGTCGCTGATGGCGTGGAGGATTGGGACGCGGTTGGGACGCGTTGGAATGCTGGCTTGACTTGAGCTCGGGCTGCCGGGCATTGGGCTCAAATCCAATGTTATTGGGTTTCTTGGATTACTTGCACTCAAATACAAATACAACGTTAATTAGTTAATTTTATTATTAATGATTAGCTATAATACTAATTAAGATAGTATGACGATTGCACTTTTGTGCTCTCATCAAGTGCCAAGCGACTCGGTACCTCATGTACGAGGGCAAGCTATATCGTCTATCGTTCACATCGCCACTCCTCAGATGTCTCCGCCCCTTAGAGGCCGACTACGCGATGAGGAAACTGCACGAAGAAATCTGCGGAAGCCATCAAGGATGCAATGCTCCCTCGACCGTAGGAACATGCAATGACGCCCCGGCCCAAGCTCGGGGTGCCCTGCAGTGTCGACTACGAGCCGAAGAGACTCCCTCAACCGCAGGAACATTCAACGACGCCCCGGCCCGAGCTCGGGGCGCCCTGCTGCGTCGACAGTGAGCTGAAGAAGCTCCCTCGACCTCAAAAAAAAATTGAGGGTGCCTCGACCTTAGTTCGAGCACCCAAGTTAAAGCCTAAAAAGATCTACAAGGCCAAAAGGCATCAAAACTCATGATGACCTTCTACCTAAAAGATACCCTAGCGAACTGCAGTGTGAAAGTTAAACAGGATCCCAACCTTAGGTTTCGCGTTAAGGTCCGAAGCAGACCTGATGTCCGATCTCGGTGCCTGAAATGCGCCAGCGGACGAGCTCGAAAATAGTGAGCTCTTCATCGACTTTGCAAGGCTATGTATCTTACCATCAGCTTAAACCACCCCAGCTCGGCTCGAGAAGCTCGGCCTAAAGCCGTTAGCTCCAAAGATATGAGAGGTGTACCCCACTCGACACATACATCTTCACGAACATTTGGTCGTAGCATAGGACGATCGACAACTCGGCTACTTCCTTCGCTCGAGCCAAAGAACGACTCAAACTCGAAAGTCGGGAAAAAATGATCGGAGGCAAAATGGATCGTCCTACTCCAGCATGGAACCACCCAATTTCTGCCGAGCAGACCTCAGAGCCGAGTAGGCCATGCCTCGACCCCGCTAAGAGTCGAGCCAACCTCGAATCCCACTGAAGGCCGAGCCGACCTCGGCCAGAGGCTAGACAGATCTCGAACCTTGCTGAAGGCCGAGCCGACCTCGGCCCCGTCAAAGAACAAATCTAAAAAGATATCTCATGAATTCTCCGCCCGTGGGATTGATCTTCGTGATTCACGCCGCCTCCGGCTAATGATCAGCTGATCACAGCTCGGCCCGAGACTTCAGGTAACGGCCGAGACCCTCACCCTATAAAAAAGGAGTAGGAAAAGGCCTTCGATAAGCCATTAAAAGCAAGACAAAGCAATTCAAAACACTCAGAAACCTCTCCAAAAACTCTGCTAACTTAGCCATCGGAGGGTCCTCGCCGGAATTTCTGGCCAAGACTTTGTGCAGGTATCCCGGAGCACAGGAGGTGGCTTCCCTTCTTTCCTTTCTCCGTCCCGGCCGGCGTCTTCTCAGCTTCCTCCAGTGTGGTCACCCTCAAGCCAAATTTCAACCACAACAATCCTCATTGTTTGTTCATTACATTCCTTCTTTACTCATGGATCATCACAAAAATCGATAAGCATTTAAAATAGCTTAATGATTAAAGAAAGCCAAAAATTAATGGCAAACTTGTAGCTCATGTCCTTCATTTCTCCATACCCTGTCTTGATGTTGCCAAACACTGATGTACATAGCCTGGGATGGTGTGAGCTTGGCGAGCACGCCCTAAATTGCCTAGATGGAGAGCCACCACCTTCTCATCCATGTGCATGGTCATCACATAAACCTTCTTCTCATCTTGCTGCTGCCTCTCCTTCAACATAAACTACTTCGAAAAGATGTCGCCTTTCTTTAGCTCTGGCTAAGCTATCACCTACAGCCAATTAAGCCACATAATCCCATTACAGACCAATATGGATGCAGGCACCTGCCACTTTTTGCATATAGATGCTGGATAATCTTAAAGGGCGATGAAATTCTACTAAGGACTTCTCAATGTCTACAGTCATGCTTGGAGCAAAATTTAAAGATAATGAACATGGAATCTTCAAGAGTTATTAAAATAAAATGTCTGGAATATTTACTTATGGCGAAAATTTTCAATTCATTTACCACTTTAGTTACTCAAACTCAACGAATATTATAACATTTAAAATACAGAAAAAATTAAATTTTTAGTAGGCCCCAAATTGAGTACGACTCAGATCCAAACTTGACTCGACTCGCCTCGACTATTACCAACCTTGAGTCGATCTTGAGTAGCTCGAATAGTTTTTTGAGTCAAACTCGAGTAGCAAAATATTTGACATGAAACTTGTGAGCCTAATCGACTATATATATTTTTAATGATATATTATTAAGTTAATATTATTAAGTTAATATTTTAAAATATAATATTTATTTTTAAATCTGACCTAACTTCTAACTTTTGTCTATACCTTTTAATTATGACCAAGGCTCGAATTCGAGCTCAAGGTTGGGCTCGAATTCGAGCTCAAGGTTGAGCTCGAATATAGCTTGATTGATAATCGAGTCGAGACAAGTCAATTTCAAGTATTGTTTTTTTCTAATTGAATCAACTTTGAGCTTGGATATTAAGACTGGATCGACCTCGAATTGAGTTTTGAGTCTAACTATTTTGAATCGAGTTGAGCTCGAGCCTCTAACTACTCGACTCGGCTCGGCTCAGTTGAACCTCTATCCAAAACTGTGTTGTTCCTAATTATTCTCTGTCATATATAATTGCACTTGCATAGGAACGTAGGGTGAAACTGTCTTGGCTTATATTATTGGTTTTCTGATGTTCACTGGTCCTCAGCGTATGCATTTGAAAACATACAGTAGTGTTTTGCTTCCAAGTGGGTGATTTGCATTTCCACTTATAGGCGAATAAAGTGTACGAAAGGAATGATATAAATTTGAAAAAGACAACCATCTTGATTCTCTTGCAACCTTTGTCTATTTTATTGCTATCCTTAATATACGGAAATCATTTCTTGGCCTTTTGTGTTCATCCTTAAGTATGTTATTGTTGATAGGTAAATATGGTTTTGAAACCGAAAAAATATGCTAATTAAAGTCACACGTTCATTTTGGTGCTGATATTATTTCGAATTCTGGTTTGTCTTACGAAATCTTTCATATGTTATTTTCTGATCTTTTGGCACTAATTCATTGCTGATATTCCATCAAAGTTGTCAGGCTACTTGATGAATCTATGCTTCCTTCTACAGGTAGTACCCTGGAACCATATGTTTTGTTTCATGGCAGCCAAGTTCCCGGTCCTGGTACTGATTGCAGTGCAATCAATTGGGAAGTGATGAACAGTTTGCACATCAAACATTGTCCTGTGATTCTGATGTGTCCTGTAGCGCCAATATGGATTCTGCCACCAAACAGACAGAAAGCTCTAACTGATTAGCATTAACCAGAACATTTATAGTTGCTTCTAACTGATTAGTGTTGCTGGAAATTGGACCCGGGGGCGACCGTGGGCCGAGAAGAGAGGAGCTCTGCTGCCGGAACAGTAGGTGGCGGCGCGTCAGCTGGAGGCGTCCTCCTGGAGAGTCCTGCAAGAAGCCGGTGGCCGGGATCTCCGGCGCCGGCCCTCCGATGCTTAAGTCAGAAGGGGGGCTAGTATATGAGTGGAGTAAAAGAGGAGAATGCTTGTTCTTGTGTCCGTCCTTTCTTTTTCCTCCAGGTTCCCTTTTATAGAAGGATATTATGTTACCTGAGAGGCGACAGGGCAAATTGTCTTTTCCGTAGTAATTGGGCACGATCATGCTCATTAATGGCGTTGTGGAGAATAAGACCGGATCAGACCGGAGTCAGCGAATTGTCATGGTTGATCGGACCTGTTGGAGTGGTTGAACCGCCGGCCGTAGTGGGCCTGGGGTTCGTGGATAGCAAGCGCATTAATTGCTGAGTGAACCGGTGATCAGGGAGAGCCATACGCTTTGATAGTCTAGTGATCCGGAGATCATCTTGAGCTGTGTTCATTTAATAGTTGAGCGCATTGGAGGCCCACAGGGGTCATACGCATTAATGATAGGGCGTGCCGAAAGCCTGCGGAAGTCACGTGCCTTAATGGCTTGACGACGGCAACAGAGTATGGTGGAGTCAAGTATCTAGTTGTCAGATTCTCTAAGGGATTAGGCTGGGGTCGAACATTTGGACAAGGCATGGGCTCGGCACCTGGTCGAGCCGAGCCGGTTGCTCAGCAGAGTGCCTCCAATTTGAGCGCTGTGGGGTCGGGCGCCTTTATGGTCGGCGCCTTCCTGGTCGGGCGCCTTTCTGGTCGGCGCCTTCCTGGTCGGGCGCCTTGGTCGAGCGCCTCCCGGGTCGGGCGCCTTCCTGGTCGAGCGCCTTCCTGGTCGGCGCCTTGGTCGAGCGCCTCCCTGGTTGGCATGACTTGGTTTTTTCCCCCAATACTACGACTTGGGTTTTCCCCCAACACTACTCCCCGACTTCCGAGTTCCAGCTGGCCACCAGCTTGAGCGCGGGAAGTAGTTTTAGTCGGGTCATTATGAGTTGGGAAAATTTCGAATTATCACGCGCTTCGAGGCGCTTTTAATAGGCGGCGTCTCTTCTTTTCCGAAACGTCTCATTATTAGGGTGCCTTTCTCGAAGCGTCCTCGCGTCATGGGCTCATGATAGGGCCGCACGATCCGACGAGGCGCTTCTGTGTTCGAAGCGTCAGCTTGAATTAAATGCGGCGCTCCGGCTCTCGAGCCTACACGCGTCATGATCTGAACGGGGAGCAGCGTTTTTTCTTGCTGATCTGGGTCATTGGAGGAACCTACATAAGCCCTCACCCGGCCTCCAGCTACTTTCTTATTGTCTTCTTTCTCCAGCTTCTTCTCAGTCCGAAGTTTCCGATCTCCGGCGTCCTTCACAGGTCCCTCCTTTTTTCTTTCCTCCCAGAATCCTTTCCTCTCTTCTTCCTAATGGGTCCCGGTCCGAACGATATCGAGTCCACCATGAGTGAGCTAGAGGTCGAAATGGTCGAGGAATGGTTCTTTCCTCGACGAGGGTTCCGCTTGGAGCCCGCGAGATTGGGGGATCAAGTAACGAATCCCCCGATAGGCCGGATCGGAGTGTACGTGGAGGCACTCTGGGCTGGCCTACGATTTTCCTTTCACGGGTTCGTGAACGAGTTGCTTACGGAGTACCAGTTGGTCCCGGCGCAACTCGCTCCGAATGCCTGGAGGACAATCGTCGGTTTCCTGTTGCTGTGTTTGGCGTTCGGGATTCCGACCTCTGTGAACGTTTTCCGGCGACTTTTCATGTTGAAGTCGAACCCGGGAGATGGAGAGTGGCTCTACGTCGCCCTTCGGGCGGGTCGACCACTCTTCCAGGGCGCCCCATCGTCCATTCATGAGTGGAAGAAGAAATTCTTCTTCTTGGGCTCTGAGCGGACATGGGGGTTTGACCCTAGGTGGAGGCCGAGCCGACTTAGGACCGTCAACAAAATCCCCAAGCTTTCTTCGCGCGAGCAGGGGATCCTTGACACCGTTCGCAGCCTCGGAGACGGTATTCTGCTGAGTGGCCTCATAAGCGAGGATGCTCTAGTGAATGTTGGCCTGAGCTCGGGGCGTCCTCAGGGTAAGGGTAATAATAGAAAGTCCTTTTTTTTTTTTTGCTATCATTCTGCGTTCTAATTCTGCTCGTCCTTGCAGATATCGCGAAAATGGTGACCAAAAGCGAAGTTCTGTACGCCCGTTTTCAGAAAAGGGCGGCCGAGCTTGCGGGAGAACCGACCGAGCCAAAGAAGAAGGCAAAGGTCTCGGCCGCCGTGGTCGTCGAGAAGGGCGCTCCCAGTACCGCGCATTCCGAGGCTGGTCGGGGGGAGGGCCCAGGTTCTAGGGGCGCGAGTTTTGGTGGAGCTACGATGGCGCTCCCGTGCTCGACGCCAATTTCACAAGTTCCTGGTCGGCAGGAAGCCCCGAGCACCGACCAGGGAGGGAGGAGTTCAACGGCGCTTGCGCGCCCCGCTCCAACTTTGCGGCAGTCAGATCGGCCGCCTGTCCGACCCCAATTCCCCAGTCCCGAGCCGGGGAGTAGTCAAGGAGCTACGGGGTCGACTCCGCCCAGGCCAGCCGAGGCCAGTCTTCCGGGCTCTTCGGGTTCCCGGGAGAGGGTGCCTTACGCTCCTGGTTGGGCGGTTTTCGAGGGCGACTCAGCCCTCGATAATCCTCAGATAGCGCGCGAGGTTCTTCGGGTCGCGCTGCTCCCGGCCGACCAGGCCAAGATCCGGTCCATGAATTATGGCGCCTTCATGGACTCAGCCCTTTTCTCTGCTATTCGAGTAAGTTGATCTCTTTATTTGGGCAAGTTTATTTCAAGTTGAATTCGCTTCTCACGTCCCTCTTTTACAGCATCTGCACGAGACCGAGACGCTGATGCACATAATCCAAGATTATCGGGAGTGAGCCCGAAGGCATCAGCGGGGGCACGAGGAGGCCGAGGCGAGGCGTCTAGTGTCCGAGGCCGAGCGCCAGGAGCTCCAGACAAGAATGGAGGCAGCCGAGGGCAAGATTCGGGCTCTGACCGCCGAGCTCGAAGAGGAGAGGGGTGCGCATACACTGGCCAGATCCGAAGTGCGTGCCGTGGAGGCTCATCTGGCCGAGGCCGAGTCGACGCTCGCTATCCACGAGCAGGAGGTGGGGGAAGCTCACCTCAAGGCCCAAGAGCTCGAGGCCCGTTTGCTCGACGCGCAGTCCTTGCTCGTCGCTCGCGAACGGGAAATAAAGAATTTGGAGCGGAAGGCCGCGTATCACGAGGCTCGAGAGAAGGAGGCTCGGGAGCAGGCCCAGGACGCCGTCAAACTCTTCCGTGAATCGGATGAGTTTCGCGACCTACTGGAGGAGGAAGGCGTAAATGGGCTTATCCAGGGCTTCAAGGACTTCCGTAACCAACTACGGCGACTTCTCCCGGACTTCGACCTTAACCTGCTTCAACCAGGAGCGGGGGTCGAAGAATCGGAGGCGGAGGCGGAAGCTCCGGCGGTCGACGAGGCCACCCAGGAGGGCCCGGCCGAGGCGCCCGAGGCTGCTCCCGAGGTTGCCGAGGCTACTGAGGTAGAGACCTCGGGCGCGGAGGAACCAACCGTCCCTGAAGTTGCCGAGGACAATAGAGCCGAGCTTTAGGTTTTTCATTTTCTTCATTTTTGTAAATTGGGATGGCCTTCATATTGTTATAAGGCTGAGACTACACTTTGTACTTAGCCTTCGGGCTCCTTTAAATGAATATCTTTTCGTAACTTGCAATTGGTTTATGTTTCGATTTTTGGTAGACCTAGGTTTCTTCAATCGGATCCGCTTTAGGTTCCAAGGACTTGGGCTCTGCAGTCCCAATTTGCTACGCAGTTAGACCTGTATTTAGGTTCGGCATATGTCCAGTCCGGGCTCAGGTCCGAGTTTCCGCTGCTTGGACCTTTGACTAGCGATATCGCGATGCTTAGGTCTAAGAAGATGCGCTTAGGCTCGGCAAGCCTTCTTGAGCTTAGCTCAGAATTCGGCTGAGCCCTAGGACCAAAGGTCACTAACCCAACTCGAATTTTATTCGGACTCCGAACTCGGACCTTAGGTTGCCGAGGTGGGTTGTCGGACCTCTTCCGACAACCAAAGTCGGATATTTCGAGGTCTAGGACGGGAGTTCGTCGAGCTGCCGATATAGACCAGGCTTTAGTTCGTTGTCGGATATTTCGAGGTCTAGGACAGGAGTGCGTGCGGGACGGGCGAGGCCAGGCAATGATTGGCCCGGCCTGGTACCTCGGCGCTAGTCGGGGTTTCATTCAGGTACTTAATTAATCAAGAATGAAGTAAATGAAATAATGTAAGACATTAATCGAAAGGGTACCTGGTACCATGAGCGTCTTACGCCGAGGTTGTGAACTTTGCTCGGCAATTTTGAAAAGGCTCTTCTGCTCGGAGTCCGTTCTCTGGGGACGCCGGCATGATGGAAGAAACTAGTTGCCATCAGATGTTTCACTGACCACGAACAGGTGGAGATCGAGCCGAGCTCGATGTTTGATGGAGATCGAGCCGAGCTCGATGTTTGGTGGAGATCGAGTCGAGCTCGATGTTTGGTGGAGACCGCATCTCGAACTCACGAACATCTTCGAGGAGACCACGAAGGTGCTCCAACATCCCGAAATATCGGGGCATCCCGACCGTAGTCGAGATATTTGATGGAGATCGAGCCGAGCTCGATGTTTGGTGGAGATCGAGCCGAGCTCGATGTTTGGTGGAGATCGAGCCGAGCTCGATGTTTGGTGGAGACCGCATCTCGAACTCACGAACATCTTCGAGGAGACCACGAAGGTGATCCAACATCCCGAAATATCGGGGCATCCCGACCGTAGTCGAGGTATTTGATGGAGATCGAGCTGAGCTCGATGTTTGGCGGAGATCGAGCCGAGCTCGATGTTTGGCGGAGATCGAGCCGAGCTCGATGTTTGGCGGAGATCGAGCCGAGCTCGATGTTGATGCTCCAAGGTTTCGTCAAGGCGTCCGGCTTCGCTCTATGCTGATTGACGAGCTGGGCCAAGTCTGGTAGTCACGAGACAAATCATTAGGAGAATTGGCGCATTTGAACAATTGCACATAAGCTGTTGTAAGAAAGTGAGATTTATGATTAACATGGGGAACCCCTTGGGGTTCTACTGGTAGTACACGCGGAGATTTTTGGAACTCCAGCTTCGTGGAATGGGGGTTCCATCGAGAGACTCCAGCTTGTACGTTCCGGGCCGCCGGGCGCGTGTAACTCGGTAAGGTCCCTCCCAGTTTGGAGCCAGTTTCCCTTGCTCGGTTGGTTGGGAGGCCTCGGCCCTTCTAAGGACGAGGTCCCCTGCTTTAAAGGATTTAACTTTGACTCTGGCGTTGTAGTACTGCGCTGTCTTTTGCTGGTACCTCGCCATGCGAACTCGGGCGGCCTTCCTTGTCTCCTTGATTAGGTCCAGGTTATTTCTGAGCTGTGAGGAGTTGGAGCTGGCATCATAGTGTTCTACCCTCGGAGAAGGGAGTCCGATCTCCAACGGGATGACGGCTTCCGTTCCATATGTTAAATTGAAAGGAGTTTCGCCGGTGGAGACACGGAATGTGGTCCGGTAAGCCCACAGGACATTGTATAAGTCTTCGACCCACTGTCCTTTGGATTTGTCGAGCCTGGCTTTAAGCCCCTGCAAAATAGTACGATTTGGTACCTCGGTTTCTCCGTTTGTCTGAGGGTGTGCGACCGAGGTGAAGTGGTGGTCGATGCCAAGCTCGGAGCAGAATTTTCTAAAGCGGAGGTTGTCGAACTGGCGGCCGTTGTCCGATATGAGGATGCGGGGGAGTCCAAATCTGCAGATTATTGACTTCCAGACAAAATCTCGCATCTTCTGCTCGGTGATCCGGACGAGTGGTTCGGTTTCCACCCACTTGGTAAAATAGTCGATGGAGACGACTAGGAACTTCCTTTGCCCGATCGCCAGAGGAAATGGTCCCAAGATGTCGATCCCCCACTGGGCAAAAGGCCAAGGGGAGCTGATGGAGGTTAACGGAGCTGAGGGTCGGCGCTGGACATTGGCGTTTCTCTGGCATCGGTCGCATCTTCGGACGAAGTCCAAAGCATCCTTCTGGAGTGTCGGCCAGTAGTATCCTTGGCGCAAAATCTTATGCGCCAGTGCTCGTCCCCCCAGATGATTTCCACAAATCCCCTCATGGACTTCACGCATTGCATAATCAGCCTCTGTCGGGCGGAGACATCTGAGGAGGGGAGAGGTAAAAGAGCTTCGATAAAGCTTTCCCTCGTGCAATATGTACCAGGCGGCGGAACGCTTCACTCGGCGAGCCTCACGTTCATCACCGGGGAGGACTTCGTCTCGCAGATAGCTGATGAGCTCGTCCATCCAGCTTGGCTCGAATTCAATGCAAAGGGCCTGCTCGGGCTCCTCCGTGCTAGGTTTTTGGAGATACTCCAATGCCGCCGTTTTGGGGAGCTTGCTCATGCGAGAGGATGCCAGCTTTGACAGCTGGTCGGCTCTAAGGTTCTCTGACCTGGCAACATGTTGGATGTGGAAAGAATTCAAGGTCGAGGTGAGATCTCGTATCTTCCGAAGATACTCCCGCATTGTGGGGTCTTTGGCTTCGAAGTCACCCTGGATTTGGTTGACGACGAGCTGAGAATCGCTGAAGGCCCTCAGGTCTTTCACTCCTAGCTGTCTGGCTAACTTGAGCCCGGCAACGAGTGCTTCGTATTCCGCCATGTTGTTGGAAGCAGGAAACTCGAGGCGTAGAGCTTGTTCGGCAACCACCCCATCCGGGCTGGTGAGGATGAGACCCGCTCCGCTGCCCCCCGAGTTTGAAGAACCATCGACGTGCAGAGCGCACACCAAACTCAGGGTCTGCTCTGTTGGCGCAGGCTCAGGTTCGGGCTTGGCCTCGTCCGGTACAGTGCACTCGACTATAAAGTCGGTGAGTGCCTGCGCCTTGATCGCCGGTCTGGGTCGGTACTCGAGGTCAAATTCTCCGAGCTCGACGGCCCACTTGGTGATCCGGCCTGCGCGGTCTGATCTTTGCAGGATCTGCTTTACTGGCTGGTCGGTCAGCACGGCCATCGTATGGGCTTGAAAATAGGGCCGGAGCCTCCGAGCTGAGACGACCAAGGCATAAACAGTCTTCTCCAGCTTGAAGTATCAGGTCTCAGCATCCCTCAAGACTCGTCTAATGTAATATACTGGCTTTTGGAGCTTGCTCTCCTCCCGAACCAAGACCGAGCTCACTGCCACGGGGGAAACAGCTAGGTAAAGGTAAAGAAGTTCACCCTGCTGAGGCTTTGTGAGCAGGGGAGGGGAAGCAAGAAGGCACTTGAGCTCTTCGAAAGATTGCTGGCACTCGGCCGACCATAGAAACTCCTTTGGCTTCTTAAGAGTTGCAAAAAATGGAAGACAACGCTCGGCTGATCGGGAGATGAATCTCCCGAGGGCTGCGACTCGGCCCGTGAGCCGCTGTACCTCCTTGACTGTCCTCGGAGGTGTCATCTCTTGGAGTGCTCGGATCTTTTCAGGATTGGCTTCGATTCCCCGCTACGTAATTACGAAGCCAAGGAATTTGCCCGAGGTGACTCCGAAGGCACATTTGGCCGGGTTGAGCTTCATTTGGTACCTTCGGAGTATGGAGAATGCTTCACCAAGGTCGGTCACATGATCTTGCGCCACCTTGCTTTTCACAAACATGTCATCAACATAGACCTCCATGTTTCGCCCTATTTGGTCTTTGAAGATCCGGCTGACCAGCCTCTGATAAGTTGCTCCGGCATTCTTCAAGCCGAATAGCATCACTTTGTAGCAATAGGTACCCCCGTCGATGATGAAGGCCGTCTTTTCTTCATCTTCTGACGACATCCGGATCTGGTTGTATCCGGAGAAGGCGTCCATAAATGCCAACAGCTCGTGTCCCGAGGTGGAGTCCACGAGCTGGTCGATGCTGGGGAGTGGGAAGCTGTCCTTTGGGCAGGCCTTATTCAAGTCGGTGTAGTCCACGCACATGCGCCATTTTCCGCTAGCCTTTTTAACGAGGACCACATTGGCGAGCCACTCTGGATAGGATATCTCCCGGATGAAGCCAGCCTTGAGAAGTTTATCAACTTCCTCGGCTACTGCTCGTTGTCGTTCAGGAGCGGCACCTCGCTTCTTTTGTCGCATGGGCTTGCAGGTCGGCTTTACTTGGAGTCGGTGGACCATGACCTCCGGATCTATCCCCGGCATATCCGCGGGCGTCCAGGCAAAGACATCCATGTGGTTTCGCAAGAAATTGACGAGGCAATCCCTTTCGCGATCATCGAGGCCGGAACCGACCTGCACGGTTAGCTCGGAAAAGTTTTCGTGCAAAGGAACTTGGATTAGTAGCTCACCGGGCTCTACCCGATTCTTCTGAGGGCCGACCTGTGCCTCCGGGGTTTCAGCCGAAGGCTGGTCTATTGCTGGGACCGACACCTTGGCTGGTCGCTTCGCCTCATGGGTCGCCATGTAGCATCGTCTCGCTACCGCCTGGTCCCCACGAACTTCACCAACTCCTTGGCTGGTGGGGAATCGCATGAGCAGGTGGCGAGTTGAGACCACGGCTCGAAGGGCGTTAAGCCCTGGTCTTCCAAGAATGGCATTATAAGCCGAGGGCAGGCGTATCACAAGGAAGCCCATCCTCACGGTGCTTTCCCGGGGGGCGAGCCCGGCCGTGACCAGAAGATCGACCTCGCCCTCTACTGGGACCGAGTCTCCAGTAAATCTGACCAACGGAGCATTCATCCTCCGTAGCTGCTTTTCTGTCATTCCCATTTTACAATAGGCATCAAAATACAAAACGTTCGCCGAGCTTCCATTATCGATTAAGATGCGTTTTACATCAAATCTATTCATGACCATAGAGATGACCACAGCATCATCCTGGGGAGTTTCAACTCCCTCCAAGTCTTCATCTGAGAATGAGATGGCTTCCGAGGCACGTAGGCGCTTCGAGGAGGTCCCTTCCCCTGGAGCTTCTCCGACCGAGGCCCCGCCTCGGATGGTGTTGATGGTGCCGGCGATGGGCCTGTTGGCGTTTGGATCTTCAGGCTGTGCGGCCCTCTCCGCTGGCCTTTTCTCTTCACGCCGGCCTCGTACAAACCGATCGAGCACCCCTCGGCGAATGAGTGCTTCAATCTCGTCCCGGAGCTGGAAGCAGTCCTCCGTATCATGGCCATGATCCCGATGGAAACGGCAGTACTTTCGGGGATCGCGCCGGGCTCCGGGATCTCGTCTCGGGGGCGGGGGCCGGAAATAATCCCGGCCCTCAATCTCCATGAGGATTTCGGTCCGAGGAGCAGTAAGGGGGGTGTAGTTTTCATACCTCCCTTCGGGTATGCGGGCCCGTGGTGGAAACCTCGGGCGGAGCGGTGACCTCTGCTGAGGTGGTCCCCGTAACCGGGGTGGACTCTTCAGACGGGGCGGATTCTTGGCTCGGTGCGGGGACGGGCTCCTAGGATGACCACGCTCCTCGCGGCGTCTTTTCTGCTTCTTGGAAGTCTGCTCGGCCCCGCTCCGTCTAATGGCAACAGCTTCCTCGGCTTTCGCGTACTTCCGCGCCCGAATCAGCATTTCGGTGAGGTCCGCAGGGAAGTTCTTCTCGATGGAGAAGAGGAACTTGTAAGACCGGGCTCCAGTCTTTAGTGCTGACATAGCAATTGACTGGTCGAGCTCCCGGACTTCCCATGTTGCGGCGGTAAATTGGTCCAAATATTCCCTAAGGGACTCCCCCTCCTTTTGTTTTATATTAAGGAGGGAGTCCGATGTCCGTCGCTGAGGTTGGCTGGCAGCGAAGTTGCTGGCGAACTGTCTGCCGAGCTGCTCGAAGGAGGAAACAGTGCTTGGCTTCAGCCCAATAAACCAGAGCCGGGCTGGTCCTCGGAGTGTTGCTGGGAAAGCTTTGCACAGCATGGCCTCCGAGGCTCCCTGCAGGGCCATTAGGGCCCGATAGCTTTCCAAGTGGTCAAGGGGGGCGGTCTTGCCGTTGTAAGGCTCCACCTGGAGCATCTTGAATCTTGGCGGGACCGGCTCATCTTCAATCTGTTGGGAGAAGGGGGACTTCGTGGTGAATTCGAAGTCACCATCACGTCCCGACCTCCTTCCGTGGAGTGCCTGAATCTGGCGCTCCAGCTTCTCGACCTTCTTGTCGAGCTCATCATTCTGGGGGGTCGCCGCAGTGGTCCGCTCCGGTGCAGGTTGCCCTGGGACCGACTCAGCCTCTGATGGTTGTGGCCAGCCACCAGGACCCCTAACCGGATGCTCTCTCCAGAGGGAGGCCTGAACTTGAGAGTCCTGACCTCGAAGGGGGAGTCCGTTTGTAGGAGGCACCGGCTGAACTGGGGCTGGAGGGAGCGGTGCCGTCGGGATGCCCCTAGGTTGCAAGCTTTGGACAGCGGTGGCTAAGGCCTGGACTTGTTGCACCAGGGCATCAAACTGCTCCGGCCGAACTTGAGGAGTTGACTCGGCCGGAGGTGGCGAGTTCTGGACAGAGTGTCCAGGACTGGGTGGAGGACGTCGAGAAGCATTAGAAGCTCCCTTACTTCTCAGTTTCATGGTCGCAACTCGGACCCTTCCTCTAGTGCCAACTGTTGCTGGAAATTGGACCCGGGGGCGACCGTGGGCCGAGAGGGGAGGAGCTCCGCTGCCGGAACAGTAGGTGGCGGCGCATCAGCTGGAGGCGTCCTCCTGGAGAGTCCTGCAAGAAGCCGGTGGCCGGGATCTCCGGCGCCGGCCCTCCGATGCTTAAGTCAGAAGGGGGGCTAGTATATGAGTGGAGTAAAAGAGGAGAATGCTTGTTCTTGTGTCCGTCCTTTCTTTTTCCTCCAGGTTTTCTTTTATAGAAGGATATTATGTTACCTGAGAGGCGACAGGGCAAATTGTCTTTTCCGTAGTAATTGGGCACGATCATGCTCATTAATGGCGTTGTGGAGAATAAGACCGGATCAGACCGGAGTCAGCGAATTGTCATGGTTGATCGGACCTGTTGGAGTGGTTGAACCGCCGGCCGTAGTGGGCCTGGGGTTCGTGGATAGCAATCGCATTAATTGCTGAGTGAACCGGTGATCAGCCATACGCTTTGATAGTCTAGTGATCCGGAGATCATCTTGAGCTGTGTTCATTTAATAGTTGAGCGCATTGGAGGCCCGCAGGGGTCATACGCATTAATGATAGGGCGTGCCGAAAGCCTGCGGAAGTCACGTGCCTTAATGGCTTGACGACGGCAACAGAGTACGGTGGAGTCAAGTATCTAGTTGTCAGATTCTCTAAGGGATTAGGCTGAGGTCGAACATTTGGACAAGGCATGGGCTCGGCACCTGGTCGAGCCGAGCCGGTTGCTCAGCGGAGTGCCTCCAATTTGAGCGTTGTGGGGTCGGGCGCCTTTATGGTCGGCGCCTTCCTGGTCAGGCGCCTTCCTGGTCGAGCGCCTTGGTCGAGCGCCTCCCGGGTCGGGCGCCTTCCTGGTCAAGCGCCTTGGTCGAGCGCCTCCCTGGTCGGCGCCTTGGTTTTTTCCCCCAATACTATGACTTGGGTTTTCCCCCCCAACAATTAGCATTAACCAACATTTATAGTTGCTTCCAAAGAGAAACAAGATTATTCTAAAGCCAATGCTCGAAGCAAGCTATTTATAGTACCGTGCTGTGTGTAGGAAACTATGAAAAGAATGATAGTAAAGGGGACTTGCCCTTTTTAGTAATCTTGCAAGTGATTCCTTTGTTAGACTCATAATTACAGAAGATGGATCATAGCACAGTAAACACCCTGATGAATTTTCTGCAAATATACAAGAACCCCAGTCAATTGCCTGCAATGCACAGGGTAAGCAAACTAACGAAGAAGCACAACTGTCTCAAAATGAATTATTATCCAAGGCAGGATCATGCCTTACGGATAATAGTGACGGTGACTACGTGGATGCTTCTATTCATTCTGATCAATCAGAGTATCAAAATGGGAATCCTGACAAATGGAAAATGAATAGGAATGAACTGGAGAATGTAAGTGCTTTACAAATGCCATCAAACACTTCTGAGGGAGAAATTTCACAATTATCTAGAAAGAGGAAAAATCTAGTCTCCAACATAAAAAAGAAAAATGAAGAGCAACAAAGTCCAATTTCGACCAATAAATCACATACGATCAGTCATCCCATGTAGTACATGTATAGTTTAACAAGAGCTAAACATAGTCCTCTCACATGCATCATACGACACAAACTAGTTATTAGTAATTCCAAAGCATAAACCTAACCAATGAGAGAACATAAACCCAAGCAGTGCCATCAGCATAGAGACAATCAGTAACCTGAACCATAGACGCACGAAATCATAGCTTACAAAACTAGATAAAGCCAAACCAGATGCATACCTCTTGTCATTCTTTACATCAAAAGAGAGAACTCAGATGCCTCTAACTGGCTGTCAAGCGTTCATGCCAACTGGCACCTCAAAAGTAAACAAAACATCCACCATTACAAACATAAAACTAAGCTCCAAAAGGACTCGTGACAGTCAGCTTTTTCTGCATAACATCTCGCCAACTTCCTTCCAGTATTCAACTAATTTATGGTCTTGGGGTTTCACCTGTTCTAGCTTGCCTGCAGCAAATATGGCGTATGCATCAGCAGCATACCTGTGGAGTAGACAAGACAGCAGCAAAACATGTCAGTCCACTATGAATATTCTAGCCAGATGTTGGGGAAATTGAACAAGAAACACAAAAATAACCTCAAATAATTTGATGGAAACAAAGAGGTTAAAGTTAGATCCACTCACTTGCCAATGCCAGGGAGCTGGGTCACATGAGTCCAGTCACCTTTCAAGTAACGTTCAGAAAGATCAATGATCAACTGAGCACGCTTCCACTGCAAGCCCAGGCTCCGCAACTTATCCACTATCTGCTCCTTCAGTTTCTTGTTCACGGACTTTGCATCAGGAAACTGAAGGAAAAAACCTGGCAATACTTTTCGAACCTGCACCCGAGGTGACACGTGAATCGGCCGACGGCCATGACAAGTACAATCTATATGCATGTTCAATTTTTGTTTGGAACTTGTTTCCCTTGTCATTTTTTCCATATTAGAAAAAGACCTTTTGAAGGCTTTATTATGGGGGGCAGGGGGGATGTGGTCTCTCTACTACTCAGCATGTATATATCAGCATTTCATTCTGGCCAGTCGCTAAGGAAAGAGCAGTAGCAACCTATCTAGGAATCTAGCAAGCAAGAACACTGTGCAGGGAGAGAATTAATTCAAACAAGAAAATCCAGTTCATTCCCAGATATCAGGTATGCTATATATGCAGCTTATTTTCCCTCCTTTCTTTTCTTTTTTTGACCCTTTAGGTTTCCCATTAAGCCATTCAACTCTGCACCCAAGTTGTTTTCCCACTTTATCTTATCCTTTTAAGATTATGCGTTCGCCAAAGGTTCTATGATATATCTGCCCTCATCAGATTATTTCCAACAGTTGGAGTATGGTGCAGCATAAAACAGGATTTGAAGAACATTGAACATAAAGTTCCCAAAGATCTTGCCATTGGTCAATTTAGGAAGACCGAAAGAAAGGAAACAGAGCAACAGATCGGAACATTGTTTGTTTCTTCTTTTATGGTTATGCAATCACTTACAATGTGTTACCATAGTCAGAGTAACCAAATAATTTCTCAGCATCACCATTGCACTTGCATCCGATTGTAGGTTGGCTGTGGCACCATACATGCTCGCGTACTTGTATATCGAATTTGCTCCACCATGGTCAATAAGGAAGTCATGATCAATGTTGAAGGTCCATTGTATTTACCATAGTTATGGCTATTTTCCTACTTTCCAAAGCTTTGACCTGAAGATCAAGATTGATCAGTACCAACTATTCTTCCACATGGTCATGATCAATATCATGCAAATCCGAGTGAATAAGCTTTGGCAAATACATTGCCTTCTTTTTGGGCTTTGCTATCAATTCGGATAACAATTTGTTCCCACCCTCCCTTCAATTTTCTTATAACCTTCCTGGTTCATCAATTTGAGCAAATTAATATAGGATTCAGCTAGTAGGAAACTTCAACTTGCTTCGACATCAGCATCATCAAGATGGAACAAGCCATCCAAGGTGAGTTTTTTCATGGTTTACAACCTTCACCAAGCTTTAATTTCACAATCAAACAATAATGGAGTCAATAATACTTTGAACCATAATGTGATTACAAGAATTGAATAATTAGTGATACATCTTCTATATTAAACAATATCCTTCAAATCACATGGGTATACCTTTTATAGTTTCTTCAATTACAACATAAATAGAAAATAATCTTGAGCCATCCCCTTTTTCTAAAAAAAATACTTATATGATATATACAAAATACGTAAAATTTATTGATATCTTCAATTATTTTAGATAGTAATTTTTTAAAATATTTTAAAAGGAATGAAATAAAAGTATATCCATTTTTCATTTTATATCAAATAGAAAAAGTTAATTCTTTGTATGAAAAGAATTGATAACTAAAATGAATACCATACCCGAAGTTATATGTGGACCTCTAGAGAGTTGTTGCATTCAACCTTGTCCAAATTATTGATGAGGAATTTTTTAGACATTTGGTAAGTGGTATATGTGGCCTCATTAAAATTAACAATAATGATATAGGGACGCTTGGCCAAAGGACCTCAAGTAAATTATGTGGTCTTATTTATATCCGTAGGAAGAAGGATTAGTGTGACCTCATCCGATTTACCGATTCATCAAGGAGGATTTATATGGCATCATTGAAGAATTCATACTGCCTTGTCGGCACCGAAACTAACAAATTCCACCCAAGATGCCATAAATCTATCCAAACTACCATAATAAGCCAAGCAATCCAAAAGGAGACCAAGCCATTATGGGAAACATTTTAAATATGGCAAGCTTCCATAGTAACCCAAGCATCATGGGAAACTTAAATTGACGCTTACTAAGTTGTATATTATTGATTCGAACCAAACCCAAAACGTTCGGGTTCAGGTGAGTCTATTTTGAATCGGCCCCATCCTTTCTTGACCCAAACTACACCCGAATGACATTAGGATTCAATTAGGTGAGAAAAAGATCCAGATCTGACCCAGATTTTTAGATCAGGTCCAATTTTCGAACCCAACCCAATTCACGAGTCTTCAAATATGGATTGAGTCAAGTCTAATCAAGTTGGCACCGTGTTGGCTCACAGGTTGACCAAAGCAACTTGAAGTTCTGATGCTAAGATAAAAATATTGAGAACATAGAAAATTAATATCATTAAAAAATAAAAACGAAATATTTCTGTTATATAATTTACAACATTTTAAGATTTAATTATAAGTCTAGAAATGACGCAATTATTGAAGAAATTTATCAAGAAATCTCAACATTTTCCCACTTTATTATTTTTGTTTACTCAGATTTTACATCATCCCTCGTGAAAGGCATCAAAGGCTATTCAATGATGCTTGACTATAAGCACTAATCTTTTGTAAATCCTCTAAGCCCACTATAAAACAACTTCACACATGAATCCTATTCCGCGCTCATTCCGAAGAAAAGGAGTGGGACATCCCGGACATGATTATTGGAAATGGCTATACTAAAATCTTAATATATTTCACGTGATCTACATGTTGCATTAAACAAAGGTTACAATTATCATTGCAAATTGTACAATCTACATTCTTGTTAAAAGAGATCGTTTACATGTATCTAGTAAAAGCAATGTTCATTATGGTGAATTCAAATTGAAGTTCGTAGCATGTCAATGCTAATAATATTCAAATGTTTTTGAACTAGAGCTAAAATCTAAACATTGTTCAAAAAATTCAGAATTGCAAACATCTAAATCCTCTTTTTCAGAATTCCTAGGCCGCTTCATCGCATTTGTTCAAAACTCTAGCTCTAGGTCTTGCATCAATGCGGTATTCATTGCAAACCCAATCCATACAAAGTTTAAGATGATATCTTCTTCAATAAGAAGAAACAATTATAAAACTATGAAGGTTATCTGATGCAAAATTATTGTTACAAGAGCATAATTCCAAGTATGGTCTTCCAAAGAAGAAAGATCAATCAATTACAACTAATTCTATAGTGAAATCACAAAAGGGACATCCGTCAAACCATAGGAAGGAAGATCCACATCTTTTCCACCAAAACCTACACATCCCACTTCGAAACCTTGTCCATCATAAAGTTTTGGATAGTGTCAGGCCGCCTTTTACAAGATTTGTGCATCCATCACTTTTAGGTGTGGTGAACAAACAAAATCAAACATTTTGCCAATAAGGATTGGAAAGAAAGGGATTGATAAGATTACAAGGAAAGCAAGATGTTGGTTCTAAGACCTTTCAACAAGAAACCACTTTTGATAGAAAATCTTGTCAATAGACATTGTTCTTAGACAAGCTAGTATAGGTCATCAAGAAAACATTGCTTCCAAAATCTCTTGATAACAAAGTAACATACTACTATGGATAGCGCAATCCATTCACATTGGTCCATAATGCGATGACCCAAATATATGGAGCTCCAAAACTCCCTATTTACTCTAGGCACATTGTGTTTGAGATTACAGGCATCATTTATACGTACATATATACATATATACATACAAGCATACATGCATGCATGCATGCATCCATACATGAAATGCATACATACACACATGCATGCAAGCATGTATCCATCCATCCATTTATGTGCATCATGCTTGCATGCATACATATAGTTTGAGCATTAGGATTTAGGGATATACCTGCTAAGTATAAGATTTCGGGACAAGCTTAGACCCCAAAATTTTTGGATAATCCAGGCTCAATCCCGAGCCCGAGCCTATCCCAAATTATCCGTTTGGGCCAAGAATAGATTCAGCCAGACCCGATTGAAATTTAATATTTCATAATATTGCTTCACAAGGCAATGATCTAGTTAAAAATTTGGCTTTCTCCTATAGCACATGTAAATGATGCATGATACATTATTCTCAGCCAATGACATACTCGAGCCCGGCCCAAAAAACAAATGGGCTCTACATTTTAAGCCCAAACTCAATTTGAATTTTGTCGGGCCTAGCCCGAAGCCCAGCCCAAGCGCATTTCCAGCCCTTTCTATATATTACCTCTACTCTTCCTAAGCAAGTTCATGTAAAGAGGCCATGCAATGGCATGTGGCAATTCATCCATGATGTGGATAAATTAGTTTCTTTTTTAGTTCTAACAATGACAACTAGTTATACATTTTCACAAGTTTCGATAGGAACTTTGCAATTGTATGTTTCCATCAAGGAAACTCCAGGTCCAGTTAACACCGACATGGGTTCGGATGATAAAATTTTTTGAGAATCATGAATGGGCCGCATGAAGCAGCTAATTTGATATATTAGTGCAGCCTTAGCAGCTCTAAGGCTTCAAAATAAAATTGATATGTTTCAAGTAAGTCCCAAATCTTGCAAGATCTGAAATTCTTCTTATAAACAGGAAAAAAAAGAGAGGGGCTAAAGAAGAAAAGAAGATGGAATACAGGAGGAAAATAAGTCCAGAGAAATTAGGCAAGAATTGATGAAGGGCATCTGAGACTAGCACCTTCAGTAACATCAAGAACACCTCAAATTTCGAAAATATATTTGGCAAAATCATGCAATGGTCGTACCAAAACAAAATTAGGAGAACATGGCGATAGCACAAGCAGAACATTGGCTTGGAGAGGAGAGTGGAAGAAATAAGGTTTGATATGATGACACAAAAGTGATGTTTAAGGCAACTAGAAAGTGATGAAATTACACCCAAAATCTAGTGATAAAAATTCAAGAATGCAGACAACAAAACATCTAGGCATCTTTTCTAACGTCCCTAGGCTACTTCGTTGCTCATGTTTAAAGCCTTTTCTCAAGGTTTTCCGTCAATTTGGTACTCATTGCAAATGAACGAATAAAACTTTTTCTGTTATCTTCCTTATGCAAGCAAGGGCAACTCATCTCACCAATAAAACTTTTGGGGGAGAAAAGGGAAGCTACCTGATCGCCCGTTGTTACATTGAGCAGGATGCATATAACCAGGACCCTCCAGGGATCGAAGCAGTGTCTTTCTTGCAGGAGGTTGTGGGACGACCGCGGAGCATCCCACATATCGTGATCACTGACTCTCCTGTAGGCGTCCGAGTACTTCTCCTCGGCAGATAGCTGGATGCTGCGCCGCTTTCTCCTCCCCTTGCTGCGTTTCTGCGGCTGCCTGTTTGCATCCGTCCTGCCTTTGTTGCCCGTCGTCCTTGGCCTCTTCCTGGTGGCCGCGCCACTGGATGAGGCTTTCGCCTTCCCAGTGATATCTTTCTTGACATCAACGACGACAAACCTCTCGGCAGGACAGGGGAAGAAACGGGTGACCCGTCTGACGGTGGTGGTGGAGGCGGCTGTCATCTTCCTTTTCCTATTCCTGAGAGACGGCGGTGGAGGAGGAGTGCCGGGGCTAAGGAGGTCTTCTCCCTTTCCTATTCTATCATCAACTCTTCTTCCTTTGTAGGCAAAGGATGCAATGAACTCGGCAGGCGACAGGCCGTTGAGGATGCTCGCCGGTCTTGTCATGGTGGTCTTCTTCCTATTGGTAGTGCTCTGGAGCGACGATGATGGTAGTGGTGGTGGTGGAGGAGGAGTATTGTTGTTGTTGCTGTTGTTGCTGCTGCTGTTGTTAGGGCTGAGGAGGCGCCATCCCTGTCCTACTCTTTTATCAACCCTTCCTCCTCCTCCTCCTCCTCCTCCTCCTCCGCTGCTGTTCCTCTTCCTGATACCATCGTCATGTCCTCCGCCTCCTCCTTTGTAGGCGAAGGATGCGAAGAACTCTTCAAGCGATTGGCCGTCGAAGGCAGGCTTGCTGCTGGTGGCCATGGTTTCCTATCGATCTCCTCCCCTTCTTCAGGGATTTCAGCTGGGCAATTCAATTAAAAAAGAAACGGAACGAAAGAAACAAACCGCGGCAAAACGAAACTTGAATTTGAGCCCAGGCGCCGAAGAGCAAAGATCGGGGGATAGGGCATCCCCGCTCGACCCGCCGTTACCCTCACCCTCCACCCTACGCACATACCTTCTCTTCCCCGTCTTTAAAACAAACAAATAAATAAATAAATAAATTTATTAATTTAATTTTCGACCCGATCAAACCATTTAATTCATCAAACTCACCGAGTCAACTTGTCATGCCCCCGACTCATAAAGAACTCTCCCCACAAGTATTCAAGACATCGCAATATGATATCATAATTATGTAGCAGAATCATTAACCAATAATATGCAAACTTTATTTTTTTAACTAACACAACTTACTATATTTCACAATTCTAATAATAGTTTTAAGATAAAACATCAATTTAAATAAACCCTAATCTAGAATAACTTGTGTCAGAGTTTTTCAAATCGTTCTCTCATATTGAAAACCCTTGTAGTCTAGTTCTATAAATCTGAAAAAAAATAATAAATCGTATAATAAACTAAACAACCCAGTAAGCAATGAGCACTCTAGCTAGATAAATCAGGCAATAATATACAGAAAATAAGTATATACGCAATACTAAGATACAAATCAAATCTTTCTTAAATTCTGAAAAAAAAAATATTTCATGAATTCGAATTTTTTCAAATATTCAATTTATCTTATCGATCCTAAGCTATGACCACATGTTCTCTGTGGCAGGGTCATAACACCAACTAATCTTTTTGCAGTAAGCTGCGCATCATCTTGCAGCAAAGTCCTTCAGGACCATTAGTCTGCTGGCGGTATATCACTAATCATCTTAAATACGACCTTTAAGACAAATCATATGCCAACGTATTTGTTAGATATATGCCCTAGAAGCCAATCTGACTGACACATTATTAATTCTGGGACATAGTTTTGTACTTGACTTTATTATTATTGAATAATAAATGGGCATCTTTTTCATTCATATTATTTATGTGTCTATGAATCGTCCAAGGAATTATAAAGATGGTGATATATATTCTCAAGAATTGAGAATTTGAGCCATGTATCATTGGTGATTAATTTCTAAATTCTCCTGATCAATGGATCATCACGAGGACGGTGATCAATCCGATGAGATCAGTGCACAGATCGCTTTCCTTATGGATGGACGAGACTCGAGTCCACAGTGTAGGGACACTGAAGTGATAGTGCAGGTGCTTGTTAGAGAACAAGGGTATTGAGCGTGACCAAGACAAGAAGTCACTTGGATGTCTATCCACTCGTCAGTGACTTGCTTGATGTTGCAATAGTGTAACTGGTCCTTTGACCTGCAGTGCTTCGGCTACTCACAGTGAGGTTATTGTAGTTTGACTGCACATATACATGGTCTCTAGTCATATGGGTCCTTGTAGTGTAGATTGGCTGCAGTAGGTTCACTGTAGGAGTAGGGTATTCACCTACATGGAATCTATCGACCTTGATAGATGAGGAGTGATCCTATGTGATTTATAAGACTGAGTTCTAAGACCTTGGCCAGAGCAGTATATACGGTGGAGAAAGAGTTTTTCACTCTCGAACTCAAGTCGAATAAATCTAGACATATGACAGACGACGGAGTTTGACGAGTTATCCATGACCTCCCATCTGTAGGGATCCACGATAAAAGAACTGTATCATACGATAAATGCACCTAAAGGTTCATCATTCCATTTCGCTGGGTGGCCACTACATGCTGTTAGGTGTCACTGGTGGATGGTGAGACTCACAGGGATCATCTTGATGGTCGATGTTACCCAAGGTGACAAGCCAAGAGGGAGAGGGTGAATTGGTTTCTCTAAAATTTTTACTACCTTAATTGAGTTAATTGATGAGTGAGTGAAGTTAAAACAATACATAATGCAAACACACAAGAAGTATAGTGGTTCGGTGCTCTCCTAAGTACCTACGTCCACTCCCCAAGCGACCCCTTGGGAATTCACTATAATCCCTCGGATTACAGTTGGACTGTTTTCCGGGCTCACAATCCAAAAACCTTTACACTTTGGTTTTTCAGGATCACCAAAAACCTATGTTGGTTTTACGGGCTCACCAACAAACCTTCACAGTTGGTTTTATGGGTTCACCAACAAACCTATACCGTTGGTTTTACGGGCTCACCAACAAACCTTTACAAGGTGATTAAGAAGAAGAAGAAAGTTGAAACTCCTAGATGAGCAAATATAACAACTATGAGCTACAAAGAAGAGTTTAGAATATAGTTATCGCTTTGATGAGACTTCTCTCTTCTTTGTCAAGATTGCTTCACTCTTCAAGGGTTGGTGGAGCTCTTAATGTCTCTTAGAATCTGCTCAACCACTTCCTTTTGGCTCTTTGAATGAAGCACTTGATGAAGAATGCTAGGGCTTTTTCTTTCTTGAATGAGCTTTGATTGATTTGCAAAAGGATCTTTTCTCTGATGAATAGTGTTACTTTAAATACTTTTCCTTATCCATTGGTCACCCCTCATTGGTTAGATTTCAAAAACTAGCCGTTACTTGCTGTTGAAAGGTCAAAAAGTACTTTTGCTGAACTAGCCGTTATGCTTCTGCCCGTGCTGGGGTCGACCCAAACTTTCCTGGGGTCGACTCAAACCACTGTTCATCATACTTGGGGTCGACTCAACTTTCACTGGGGTCGACCCAACTTTCACTGAGGTCGACTCCTGCTACATTGGGGTCGGCCCTCTCAGAAAACACAGAACCTTATATTTCAGCTATTTTTCACTGGGGTCGACTCAAGCCATAGTGGGGTTGACTCAAGTTCCATTGGGGTCGACCCTTTCAGGGATTCCAGAGACACAATTTTGAACGACATAGCCTTAGGGTCGACTCATGTTCAGTTAGGGTCGACTCCATTGGGGTCGACTCAAGCATTCCTGGGGTCGGCTCAAGGAAAGTTGGGGTCGGCCCTCTTAGTAAATTCCAGAGACTTGTTTTCTTGAGGCTTGAAGCTGGGGTCGACTCAAGGTTCCTTGGGGTCGGCTCCTCTCCTGGGGTCGACTCAAGCTTACTTAGGGTCGACTCCACTACTGTTCATCCGTGCCATTTTTGCAGAGGTGTGCCTGATGGTTCCATGATGTGCCAGGGTCGATTCCACCGATGTTGGGGTCGAATCATTTCACACTTTGCTGCATCTTTAGGTTAGACTCATCTATACAATCAATGAAATATGTTTCAAGCAGTTTTGAATGTATGCCATGGTAGTGCTACATACTCTTAATAATTAAAATTACTATTTTGCCCTTAAGAGTACATTTCACTTGAAACTTTGCTAAATTAGAATTTAGAATTCTCTATCCCTTTTCTATCACAAATTTAATCTCATTATTAATCGTTGAAAGACATTTTGATCTCATTCTTCTAATGTATCGAGAGTGTCGAACTCAGTAGTGATGTATCACGTTAACTTGTAGTGCTAATTAGATATTTCCTCAATCATTGTGTTAATCATCAAAATAACACTATCATCCTCAATCTCTCCCTTTTTGATGATTACAAAACATTGAGTATAAACAGATTGATACTTATATTGAAATTAGGAGTTCTGTTTTAGAAGGAGCTCAAGTTGCTGAATTTCAGCTTTTCAAATTTGAAAGTAAAAACTCCCCCTCTTTCATCCAAATATTGCCAATTAGAACTTTTGATTTTCTCCCCCTTTCTTTTGTATTTGGTTAAGAATGAAACTCCAAAAATTTGAGATAAAGCAAGAGTTTTAGGTTATGTATCGAGGCACGAAAAGTATATGCCAAATTCAGAGATTTTGATTGAAAATTCAGACTTTCTTGTTTTCAAAAATTTTCATTGTTATCTCCCCCTTTTCATTGTTCATTGTTCATTGTTACATATTGCTCCCCCTTGAGTGAATATTATTTCTTCCTATAATTTTTAAACTTATTTCTCCCTTTACATCGCAACTTCCTTCTTTTCTTACTTCTCCCCCTTTTTATTATCATCAAACAAGTGTAAGGCAATAGATAAGTAGAAGCAATAAATGATAAACATTCAAATTTCATTGAGTAAAATGGAACATTGTAGTACATTAAAGCCAAAAGTACAATGTTATAAAATTAAGATTCAAAGTACATCAACCAAGTAAAATGCATATGAGAACTAGATAAATCCTAGGCACTAGTCATGATAGACTCCTATAGTGCTAACATCAGGCCTAGGGGGAATTTAAGGGTTGTGATCTAGTCCTCATCCTCCTAGCATAAGTGGCGATGGGAGGTCGAGCCTGATGGGACTGAGTTTGGTGTGGACCTCGCTGACATGGATGACTCTGTGCCGAAACCTCCGACTCAGCTGCTCGGGGCACAGATGGACCTTGAGCCTCTCTCTCTCTCTGTAATGCTCCCACCTGCTCTCTGAGATCTCTAATCTCAGCAGTCATAATGTCCATTCTGCTCGTCAACCCATCAGAGAGAGTCCTCACCTGAGCTGACACAAGCTCAGTCATCCTACTCCAAAACTCCTCTATGCATCCCGTAGGTACGGATGACGACGGTCCAGCCTCTGAAGGTGCCGTAGGATGATCCTCAAGTACCTCAGCCTCAGGGATGGGGTCTCCGACCTCTGGTGCATCACCCTTCGGTGCATGTATCCCTGCTCCTCCATGCACCCACTGCCCGTTCACCTTCTCATAACCCATGCGAACTAGGGACCGTGCAGTGTAAGTGTCAGTGAATAATAGATGCCTAGAGATCTCTCCCTCTACAGATATGTCATGTTGTCGAAAGACCAGGGTGAGTATCATACTATAGGGCAGGAAAACTCTCGATTTGCATATAGCCTCTCTCATCTGCCTGATCATCATAGCTGGGAGGTTCAGGGGAATACCCTGAATGACGTGCTCCATAATGACCAAATCTCGCTCAGAGATGTGATCAAATCTTCCACTTTTTGGAAACAAAATCTGACCTATGAAGTTGTGCAACAACCTCATCTCAGCTGATAGAGAGCTAGCTATTACATTTTCGGAATAGTCAAAATCATCTCTCTCAAAGATCAACTGTAGAGCTCTCAACTTGCTTTCCGGCCTTTCTGGAGTTGCACCTTCGCAGGGGAGATGGAGCAACTCACTCAAACTTTCTTCTGAAACCCTACCCCGTACTCCTCGGACCTCAGACACAAGCCCTCCCATTCCAACTTTTAGGAAGGCATAGAACTCACGAACCAAGCCCGGGTAGGTCACCAAGTCTAGGGAGCAATGATACTCCCATCCTTGCCTTCGGATCCAATCCCCCAAACGGAACCCTTCTTGATCCAAAAATTCGGAGTGGATCCTTCTCCCCATGGTTACCGGTCTCCCCGCATATTTAGCAAGTTGAACTGAAGGGGAAGGAGGTGGAGGAGGCTCTACACGTGTCTCACCTTGTGGGGGCACTATAGAGGAATCTCTAGCATGTCTATCTACAATGGTTGGGCGTGAGACTCTCCCGGATCTCTTAGCAACGGCTCGCTTGGGTCCCATTTTCACCAAATCCTTCCTTAGGTCTTGATCTAACGGCATAGAGAAGCAATCTAGCACTGTTTGGAGATGATTGGAAGGGATTGGAAAGTGGAAAATAGAGTTTTAGGAAGAGGACAAGATGAAACAGTGCCCTAGAATAGTTCACGGGTCCCTCTTTAAAAACAGGGTCCCGCCATTGGGTCGACCCCAGATTTTTCTTGGGTCGACTCAATGTAGGGTCGACCCCATTCTGGCTCGGGTCGGCCCCAGTTCAGGCTTTTAATTTTTTTAAAAAAATTCTTCCTTTCTTCCAATCCTTACCAATTCTTTATGGGACAATGATACATGAGTAAGGAGTCTATAAATGGCTAGTTTGACTAATGTTTCATGGGTTTTTCGAAATGGGAGGAGAGTATCATGAGACAACTTGTTCCTTTTATATGTCTTCAATCAAAAGGATCACATATGCCTAATTCCCTCCTAAGCATGCAAAATCTATCTTCACTTAAAGGTTTTGTGAATATGTCAGCTAGTTGTTTCTCGGTACACACATGCTCAATACATATATTTCCATTTTGAACATGATCTCTAATGAAATGATTCCTTATTTCAATATGTTTGGCTTTAGAGTGCTGAACTGGATTTTTGGTAAGGTTAATGGCACTAGTGTTATTACACTTTATAGGAATATTATCTAGTTTAATTCCATAGTCCTCTAGTTGTTGCTTGAGCCATAATACTTGAGCACAGCAACTCCTGGCAGCTATATATTCGGCCTCAGCCGTTGACAATGCTATTGAATTCTGCTTTTTGCTCTTCCTATCTAATTTGCATCTAGCAAAATCTGTATCAGAATATGCAAGCAAATCTAGACAGGAGTCTCTAGAGTACCATAATCCTATGTTTGTGGTTCCTCTCAAATATCTAAGGATTCTTTTGATAGTACTTAGATGTGACTCTTTAGGATCTGATTGGTATCTAGCACATATTCCCACACTAAATACTATGTCTGGCCTACTAGCAGTAAGGTAAAGCAAAGATCCAATTAAGCCTCTATAAAGCTTCATATCTATACTTTTCCCTTTTTCATCTTTGTCTAGCTTACTAGTGGGATTCATTGGGGTGCCTATTCTCTTGTGATTTTCATTTCCAAACTTCTTTAATATTTTCTTTGTGTACTTAGTTTGATGAATAAAGATACTTTTCTTAGTTTGCTTGATTTGTAATCCGAGAAAGAATTTTAGTTCTCCCATCATACTCATCTCGAATTCTCCTTGCATTAATTTAGCAAACTCTTTGCAAAGATTATCATTAGTGGAACCAAATATTATGTCATCTACATATATTTATACTACTAGCAAATTTTTGTCTTTTCTTTTGAGAAAAAGTATTTTATCTATATTTTCTCTACTGAATTCATTATTCAGTAGAAATTTGCTTAGTCGATCATACTAAGCCCTAGGTGCTTGTTTCAATCCATATAATGCCTTATGTAATCTAAACACATGATTTGGCAATTCATGATTCTCAAAATCAGGAGGTTGCTCTACATATACTTCTTCCTCTATAAAACCGTTTAAGAAGGCACTTTTTACATCCATTTGATACAATTTGAAATCCATGAAGCATGCAAAAGCTAGAAGTAATCTAATAGCTTATAATCTGGCCACGGGAGCAAATGTTTCCTCAAAATCTATCCCTTCTTCTTGATTGTATAGCTACAAGTCTAGCTTTATTTCTTATAACTACCCCATTTTCATCTAATTTATTTCTAAAGATCCATTTTGTTCCAATTACAGAGTCATGCTTTGGTCTCTCAGTTAATGTCCATACATTGCTTCTTTTGAATTGATTTAATTCTTCTGGCATAGCATTGATCCAATTTATGTCTTTTTCAGCTTCTTCATAAGTCTTAGGTTCTATTTGTGAAACAAAAGTAAGATAGTCATTTAAATTTCTAAGAGAGGATCGAGTTCTTACCCCTTGAGATGGATCTCCAATGATTAAGTCTTTAGGGTGTCTATGTGCGTACCTCCATTCCTTTGGCAAGTCTTGAGATTGTGGTGGCACGCGATCATTTTCTTTTTCTTGATTTGGCACATCATCAAGATTCAGTTTTTCAAAGTCAATAATTTCTGCATCATCATCAAGAGTATTTTCTCTCCTAGGAGACTCACTATCAGACTCATCAAAAATGATATTAATTGACTCTTCAACTACAAGAGTTCTTTTGTTGAACACTCTGTATGCTCTGCTAGATGTAGAGTATCCTAAGAAGATACCTTCATCTGACTTGGCATCAAATTTACTTAGATCCTCCTTTCCATTGTTTAAAATGAAACATCTACATCCAAATACTCTAAGATATTTAGCAGTTGGTTTCTTGTTCTTCCAAAGTTCATAAGGAGTTTTCTTGGTTATAGGTCGTATTAAAACACGATTTAGAATATGGCAAGCAGTACTTATAGCTTCAGCCCAAAAGTACTTTGGAAGATTTGACTCGCACAACATTGTGCGTGCCATTTCTGCCAAGGTTCTATTTTTTCTTTCAACAACCTCATTTTGTTGAGGCGTTCTAGGTGCTGAAAATTGATGTGAGATACCATTTTCATTACAAAATTCTTCAAAGTGTTCACTACCAGAAAACACGCGTATAGTGACGGAGATTCCCGTCACTATACCGTATTTCCGGTTACTAATACGAAATTTGTGACCGGAGCTCCCGTCACTGAATTGGTTACAAAAACACGCGTCACTAAATTCACAGTGACGGCGGCGATTCCCGTCACTAACCTCTGTGACAGAACCGCCGTCACTAAGTCGTTACAAATTCAAGAATTAAATATTTAAGAAATTACGTATTTCCCGTCACTAACCATTCATTGAGTTAGTGACGAAGGATACTTGGTCACTGATTTTGTCACAGAATTCGGTCACAACTTTGGTCACTGATTTGTCACAACCTTCAGTGACAGATTTAGTCGTCACAGACATGGTCACAAATTTTGTCACTAAATTTGTCACTAATTCCGTCACTGACTCACTGAGCAAAATCAATTTTTAAAACCAAAATCCTGTCACTAAGTTTATGTTAGCTCGTCACAATACTTGGTAAACAATTCAGTAACCAAATTTGGTCACTGATCACATTCCAATAATCTGGTACATTTGGTACATTGATTGGCTCATAATAAAAGAAAAATACAAGCTAGAGCCTCATCCAGTCATATGTATAAACAAAACAATGGAAGTGTTCTGCTGAAAGCTTTTCATTCAGCATCTCTCTTTCCAGAATACAAGAGACATATATAAATGTCGTCAGTATATGATTCCAATGGACTGACATAAATGACTTCAACTCTGTCAACCGGGAAGGAGTTGGAATAAGAACTTGTACTCGTTCAGATAGAAAGCCAGCAGTATGCTTTGACCCTTTGCTTTTGCATTGCCCCTTGTTGTTTCCTTTAACCTGTTTCATTCCATTCATCAGAGGGGCAAAAACAAAAACAGAGAGAGAGAGAGCGCATTGCCCCTTTTTGTTTCCTTTAACCTGTTTCCTTTAGCAAAGTATATCCCATCTGAAGTTAAAAAGAAAGCATTACAATTCAGTTCATAGTTACTTACAGAAATATAAAAACATGAGCAAAAGTTAAGAGTGACATTAGATGAGGGCATACCTGAGAAGCTGAAATTATTAACCGAAATTACAATAACCAATGACAACATGCATCGTCAAAGCAAAACTAAAAAAAGTCCCAAACTATAACAACATCCATATTTAAACCAAAACCAAAAGGGAGTATCCCATGATCATGATTCATCTCACTATGAATTGGATTCAACATTGGCCGAGCATTGAGTTGATTGAGTTTCATTGTAGAAACTTGAGTTTATGACATCTTCTACAATCTCATCTAACTCGGCATCCTCAACATCTACATTGAAATATTGCAATAATTAATAATAAATTTATTCAAAAAATAATAGAAATATAATTAATCAAACATATACCTTTCTTTTCCAACACCCAATCTTGAGTACAAATCAAGGCCTCGGCAATATTCAGTTTAAGTGCACTACGATACTTATCAAGTACCCGCCCACCGATACTAAAAGCAGATTCAGTCCTTACAAGATGTTAATAAAGACTAATACATACCATGAAACTCTGGTCCTTGTCACCCAGTAAGCAACAATGAGTTGTCCCAGTATATTTGAGGATTTTGGTTAGCAAAAGGACCAATAGAGAACTTCAGACACCAGATACTTTTAGTTTTGTTTTTAGGAGATGGAATAATTGTCCATTTCATTGAGGGAAACCCAGAAAATGTCAATATACATGAACATAGAACAAATGTCAATATACATGATCGCCTCTGATGCTAGGAAAGCATGGTACTTCTTAGCAAGCTTTTTGACCAGCTTCTTGATTGCACACTGGAAATAAGTCACAACCATGAAACAACACCAGTTTGCATTTTTCCTTGCAGATGAACAATGATTGTAGAAATGAATAACATGACGAAGAAATTAAAATCCATGAACTTTATAGAGTCCCAACCCATCAACCCTCAAAATTACAACAGCTTATTTTTCTTCCTCGTGCCTAACATTTGTAATGGAGAAAACTATCAATAGCAAAAGAATACAAAAAAAAAAGAGTACAAATGAATGGAGAAGTCTCTCAAAACATGGAGGACCTGAAAGAAGGATGCAAGTAAGCTTCTCAACTAATATATCTATCACTTTGTGTTCTTCAAGACACGATTATTTTATATATAACTCCTACATATTAAATGCAACACTCCACCAAACTATGATAATACATCAAAACATTTAGGGGGCTGTATATAATTAGGCCATTAAATTCAGATACCTAACATTTTTTGTGGGTTCATTTCAAAACATATTATTAAATGCCAATCTAATTGGTATACACCCAAATGTCTGCAAACCATATAATTAGTAAATATTATGGTGGTGTTGGAAATCCTCTGATTTGTGCTACTGGTTCAGAGCAAGATTGCTTTAGGACGGTGCCCATGCCATTATCCTATAACTTGAACAATTCACAGAGTAAGAACCCTCAGCAGGGGAAGGAAAAAATCACCAATCGGGACTGGACTACCCGCAGCAGAGGGGGGAGGAATAACCCTCTCTGCCTTGCCTACCTGCAGCAGGGGAAGGAAAAGAACCCCTCAAGGAGGGAAAGAAGAACCCTAGCGCGGCCGTCGACAACTGCGGCCACGGCGGCGATCAAGCGCAGCGCCGGATCCACAGGCGGAGACCCTCGGTAGGTTCCTTCCCCCTTCCTCTTCCTCTTCTTCGTTTCTTTTATTTTGTTATTATGGGGTAAAAGGAAACGGGGTTAAGGTTTACCTCCGGGAAGAACCAGTTGTGGGTTCTGAAAACCCTAGCCGACGAGCAAGAAGGAGGAGGGCGTCGACGGGGTGATGTAGCCGCGATGATCTCGTCCCGGGTGAGAGTTGGATCGGCCGATCGGGGGGCGTGATGTAGCCGTGGTCGCCATCGACGGGGAGGCAGAAAAGGTCGGCAAGGGGGAGCCGGAGAGGAGAGGGCGGAGGTGGAGGAGAGGAGAGGAAGAAAGGGGAAGCCGCTGCCCTAACCCTCCAATCGGGACGACGCCAAGGTTTTAATCGAGACCGGGCTCCAAATCACGGCTCCAAATCGGGACTCGACTAAGTAAGTCGGTCTGCAAGCCAAATTTCATATCAAACTATTTTTTATCTATAAGGCTGATTGGACGGAACTTGGTGTCTCCCAGCTCCCCACTCACGAGGACAAAAAAAAATCCCAGACCTTCTTCCAAAATCCAATCCCATTGCAAGGAAAGTAGCAGTAGGAGTGCAAATGGGTCATGCCGGCACCATGAGATTTGAAAATGAGAAGAATAATTTGAGCGGAACGGCGGACACACTTAGTTTCATTTAGGATTTTTCTCCTTTTATCTTTTTTTAATTTAGAATTACTCAAAAATAATATTTTTAATATTTTTGGAATTAAAAATTAAATTTGGTGACGGAAATTTTTGTCAATAATCCGTCACTGCCAAAAATAATCTTTAAAAAATTTATAAACACTTGGGTTACGATATTTGTGACGGCTAAATTTGTCACTGTCTGGTTGCAATTTCGGTTATCATTTTGCTGACAGTACCTGGTCACTATGATGGTTACTAAGTTTTGGCGCCCATCCTACCCGCGCATTCTGTGACCGGTCTGTCACTAATCGGTCACTAAGTTTACACTACGGTGACCAAATTTCTGTCGGTCACTAATCCGTCACAAATAGTGACTGATAACGGTCCGTCACTAATTTTCCGTCACTATACGCGTGTTTTCTGGTAGTGGTTGATTTTCAAATTCAGTTTCATGATCACTTCGAATTGCTATTAAGGTGAGCTTCTTTTCAGTTATGATATTTTTATAATATTTCAAGAATGCTAAAAATGCTTTATTCTTATGTGAAAGAAATGAAACCCATGTATATCTTGAAAAATCATCTACTATAACTAGTCTATACTTTTTTCCTCCTAGACTCGCAGTTCTAGTAGGTCCAAATATATCCATGTGTATGAGTTCAAAAGGCCTAGTGGTTGATACTATATTCTTTGATTTGAAGGATGATTTTGTTTGCTTTCCTAATGAGCATGGTCCACAGATTTTGTCTTTTTCAAAGATTAATTTTGGCACATCTTTTATCAAATCCTTCTTGACTAGTTTTGATATTAAGTCCATACTAGCATGTCCTAGTCTACGATGCCAAAGCCAACTTGTTTCACTTTTTCTTTCTTCATTAGTAATTAAGCATAATCTGTTTTTCTTGCCTAAATCATGAAGATCTACCATGTAAATATTTCCATGCCTTTGTCCTATAAGTACAATGCTATTATCTTTAGGATTTGTGATTATGCATATTGAGGCTTCAAATGTGACTTTAAGACCTTTATCACAAAATTGACTTATGCTAAGTAGGTTATATTTCAGACCATTAACTAATAAAATATTTTCTATGAAGGTGGATGGAGTAATATAAATTTTACCCTTTCCAATGATAAATTCTTTTACATTATCTCCATTGGTTACCACTCCACCCTTCTTAGATTCCAAGGTGACAAATTGTTCTACGTTACCTGTCATATGTCTTGAACAGCCGCTATCTAGATACCATCGTTTATCCCCCTTATTAGCTGCAAGACACCCCTGCAATCAAGATCAAGAATATGCTTTAGGTACCCAAACTATGTTGGATCCTTTAGGGTTAGTACTTGATGTTTCTTTTGGAACCCAAATTTTCTTGGATTTTAGCTTATAATTATCACTCAATTTGTTGTAGCTAGACTTTCTATAATTACATTTATATGCTTTATGTCCTACTTTATTGCAGCAATGACAAGTTATATTTTCATTTTTGGCTTTCACATATATGTTCTTTAAGTATTTTTGCTTCCTATTTGTTTTATATCCTAATCCAGCTTTATCATATACAGTTTTTTGACTATAAAGAATCATATTTAATTTAGTTGAGCTAAGTGTAAACTTGTCCACTAAGGATTTGTATTTTTCTGCATCTTCTTTTAACTTGACATTTTCAGCAATTTGACTTTTGGTTTCATTGGTGAATCTCCTACTTAATGTTTCATAATCATTAGATAGTTTTAGCTTTTCTTTGACAAGAGATTGATTTTCATCTTTTAGAACTTTATTTTTATTGATTAATTTCTTGTGTTCTTCCATGAGTTCTAAAAATGCATTATGTAACTCTTCTACTGTAAAATCATATTCAAATTCGGAATCTACCTCATCATCATTGGCCATGTAGCAGATTTGGCCGTCTCTTGTTGATCTTTCTCTTCCGAACTTGACTCCTCACTTTCACTCCATTCAGCTATAAGGTTCCTCTTCTTAAGTTTTCTTGCCATCCATTTCAATTCCGGACAATCTATCTTGAAATGCCCGGGCTTGTTATACTCATAGCAAATTGGCGTTTTCTTTTCCTTTTCTTTGTCCTTACCCTTTTTCTTGCTTGAGCTACCTTTGAGGAAGGGCTTCCTTTTATGAAATTTCTTCTTTCCTCTCATAAATTTTCTGAATTTTCTTGCAAACATAGCCATTCCTTTTTCATCATATTCCTCCTCATCATCAGATTCTTCTGATTCAGTTTTCTATTTTGGAGTGGTAGACTTTAAGGCAATGGTCTTTCTTTTCTTGACCTCATCTTCTGAGTTTTGCCTCATGGTCAACTCATGGGTCATGAGTGATCCTAGAAGTTCTTCTAATTGCAGTGTATTGAGGTCCTTTGCTTCTTGAATTGTAGTTATCTTGGCCTTCCAAACTCTTGGTAGAGACCTGAGAATTTTTCGCACTAGTTCAGAGTTAGTATAAGACTTTCCTAAGCTCTTTAGCCCATTTATGATTTCCGTGAATCGAGTAAATATTTCAGTTATGGATCAGTGGATTCCATTTTAAACAACTCATACTTATGTACTAATATATTTATTTTTGACTCTTTGACTTGATTAGTTCCTTCATGTGTGACCTCCAGTTTATCCCAAATTTCTTTTGCGGAGATGCATGTAGATATTCTATTAAATTCACTTACATCTAATAAACAGTAAAATACATTAATTGCTTTAGCATTTAGTTGTGCTAGTCTTCTATCACTCTCATTCCAATCCATTTCTGGTTTGGGAATGATTGTGCCCTCTATACTAATTGTGGATGTGTGTGGTCCTCTAGTTATGATATTCCACAAGTCATAGTCTAGAGCTTGAATGAATATTCTCATCCTAGCTTTCCAATATGTGTAATTAGTGTCATTAAACAAAGGAGGTTTATTTGTGGATTGCCCCTCGTTCATAGAACATCCTACTTGGGTTGTCATGATCTGTCTCTTGATTGTGAGATCAACAAATACTATGAGAGGACCTTGCTCTGATACCACTTGTTGCCCAAGGTGACAAGCTAAGAGGGGGGGTGAATTGGTTTCTCTAAAATTTTTACTACCTTAATTGAGTTAATTGATGAGTGAGTGAAATTAAAACAATACACAATGCAAACACACAAGAAGTATAGTGGTTCGGTGCTCTCCTAAGCACCTACGTCCACTCTCCAAGCGACCCCTTGGGAATTCACTATAATCCCTCGGATTACAGTTGGATTGTTTTCCGGGCTCACAATCCAAAAACCTTTACACTTTGGTTTTCCAGGATCACCAAAAACCTATGTTGGTTTTACGGGCTCACCAACAAACCTTCACAGTTGGTTTTACGGGTTCACCAACAAACCTACACCGTTGGTTTTACGGGCTCACCAACAAACCTTTACAAGGTGATTAAGAAGAAGAAGAAAGTTGAAACTCCTAGATGAGCAAATATAACAACTATGAGCTACAAAGAAGAGTTTAGAATATAGTTATCGCTTTGATGAAACTTCTCTCTTCTTTATCAAGATTGCTTCACTCTTCAAGGGTTGATGGAGCTCTTAATGTCTCTTAGAATCTGCTCAACTACTTCCTTTTGGCTCTTTGAATAAAACACTTGAATGAAGAATGCTAGGGCTTTTTCTTTCTTGAATGAGCTTTGATTGATTTGCAAAAGGATCTTTTCTCTGATGAATAGTGTTACTTTAAATACTTTTTCTTATCCATTGGTCACCCCCCATTGGTTAGATTTCAAAAACTAGTCGTTACTTGCTGTTGGGAGGTCAAAAAGTACTTCTGCAGAACTAGCCGTTATGCTTCTGCCCGTGCTGGGGTCGACCCAAACTTTCTTGGGGTCGACTTAAACCACTATTCATCATACTTGGGGTCGACTCAACTTTCACTAGGGTCGCCAACTTTCACTGGGGTCGACTCCTGCTACATTGGGGTCGGCCCTCTCAGGAAACACAGAACCTTATATTTCAGCTGTTTTTCACTGGGGTTGACTCAACTCCTTTTGGGGTCGACTCAAGCCATAGTGGGGTCGACTCAAGTTCCATTGGGATCGACCCTCTCAGGGATTCCAGAGACACAATTTTGAACGACATAGCCTTGGGGTCGACTCATGTTCAGTTGGGGTTGACTCCACTGGGGTCGACTCAAGCATTCCTAGGGTCGGCTCCATTTGGGGTCGGCCCTCTCAGTAAATTCCAGAAACTTATTTTCTTGAGGCTTGAAGCTGGGGTTGACTCAAGGTTCCTTGGGGTCGGCTCCTCTCCTGGGGTCGACTCAAGCTTACTTGGGGTCGGCTCCTCTCCTGGGGTCGACTCAAGCTTACTTGGGGTCGACTCCACCGATGTTCATCCATGCCATTTTTGCAGAGGTGTGCCTGATGGTTTCATGATGTGCCAGGGTCGACTCCACCGATGTTGGGGTCGACTTATTTCACACTTTGCTGCATCTTTAGGTTAGACTCATCCATACAATCAATGAAATATGTTTCAAGCAGTTTTGAATGTATGCCATGGTAGTGCTACATACTCTTTACAATTAAAATTATTATTTTGCCCTTAAGAGTACATTTCACTTGAAACTTTGCTAAATTAGAATTTAGAATTCTCTATCCCTTTTCTATTACAAATTTAATCTCATTATTAATCGTTGAAAGACATCTTGATCTAATTCTTCTAATGTATCGAGAGTGTTGAACTCAGTAGTGATGTATCACGTTAACTTGTAGTGCTAATTAGATATTTCCTCAATCATTATGTTAATCATCAAAATAACACTATCATCCTCAGTCGATGATTCCTGGTGAGTTGAGTTGGAATTGTTTCAACCCATTGAAAGAAGTTTTTCAATGATATTGTGATAGAGATCGCAATATATCTCACTACCAGTCAGAATAGAACCTATGGGGTCACACACATTAGAGGTATTAACCGATCCATTGGTTGAATTGTGTTCAATTTAATCTTACTACGATTTTAATCTTGCTCTTTTTAAAAGAGAAATTAAATGTAGAATACCCCAAGTATAGGGTGTAGCAAAGTAATATTCTCGGTAAGTCCGAGATCGAATCCACAGGGATTTCACAGTGAACAAAAACTAACGGCTAAATAATATTCAGATTGACAAAAATATAACTAAGGCATCAGGATTCAGCCTAGCACTTCATCATGCTTTTCTTAAAATCATCTACTATCTCAACTTAGATCTGAGTGAAGACCTAACCAAAAAGTGGAGCAATGAAAATACCAATTAATCGTTAATAAAATAGATTTAGTTTTATGGGCAGCATTACAGTAATTCTATTTTAAACTACAGGGATTTCTAAGCATCTGTTATACCCAGAGAAAATAACAAATCAAAAAATATATAAGTTTGAAATAATTTCTATAAATTTACTGCACCATAAATCAAATCAAAAATATTAAAATTCAATTGATGATTAAATGAAATACATGAAGAAAATGCTAGACTTTTTCCTAGCCTTAGCTAAAAGAGATTTAGCTATCCATATGAGATGCAAGCATTTTTATAAAAGGGATTAGCATAGAATAAATAAAATAAAGCATAAATCCCTTTTTTTTCTTTCTTCTCTTAAGAAAACAGAGTGCTCTGTTTTCTTTCTTTTCTTGTTTCTTTTCTCTTCCGCCGGTTCCGTTGGCCTCCTCTCTTCTCGAATGGCCTCTCCTCCTCTCTCGCCCGGCTGGGAAAATCGGAAGAGGAGATGCGGATGCATCGCTGGTTCCCTTGGTCTCCTCTCTTCCTTGTTCTGTGTCCTCCTCCTGCCTCCACCGGATGGGAAGATCGGAAGAGAAGATGCAGACGGTTGGCTTCCTTCCTCTTCCGTCGCTGCTGGCCTCCTCCTCTTCTCGAATGGCCTCCGTGGATCAACCCCCCTTCGTAGCCCCTTCCCGGTTCCTTTTATAGACACCTTCAGCGTGTTTGAAGGGATTTTGGGAGATCGGAGAAGCTGGAACGCTGCTGGGAGCGGATGAGGCGTGGATTTGAATGCAGAACCCATGGATGAGTGAAGTCGAATCGCTTGGGACTCTTCCGCTGGAATGCTTGGATGCATGAACTACGTGGAGGCGACGTGGATGAGCTGGGAAGAAATAGGGGAGACGGAAGGACGCTGATGAGATGCCACGATGGCTGGGAGATCCACGGTCGGTTGGGAAGATGAGATTGGAGGGAGTTGGATCGGCTGAATGGGAAGAAAATGTGAAACGTTGGGAAATCACAAACGAAACGCTGCCGTTGGGCCTAATCACAAATAATCAATTTGATTGATAATTGGTTAACCCGCTAAGAGTTAGTGAGTTGAAGAAGAAATAATTGTAATCGGATTGCAATTTAATTTAATTAATTGTACTTGATCATGAGTCCTACTTGGAGTAGGATCCTTGGAGTCCTAATTGGATTAGAATTTCAAATTAAATTAGAGTCCTACATGGAGTAGGATTTCTAAAGTCCTAATTGCCTTAGGGCTGAAATTTAATAAGTCCTAATTAGATTAGAATTTTCTTAAGTCCTAATTAATTTTAATCTAATTAATTAAAAGACTCATAATTGGATTAGGATTGAAGAGTTCAATAGAGTCATGGTTCAATTAAATCCTAATTGGATTAGAATTTGGAGGAAATTGAAATGGGTGCACTTAATCCTATTTTGAAAGGATTGGACCCATGCATTAGACTCAAACCAAATCACTACTTAATATGATTAAGTGGCTGATTTAAAGGGATAAGAGGGAGGGGCGTACGCCCCTCCCTTGGCTGGTTGCGTGGAGAAAAAAGGAGGGGCGTACGCCCCTCCTAGCTTGCCATATAAGTGGATAAAGATGAGCACCTAAAAAATAGGAGCTCATCCTTATCCCTTAGGAGTTCAAAAGGACCTAGGGATTTCGGCCCTTCTTCTTGGGTTTTTCTTAGGTTATCACGGCAACAACCTCCCCATCCTCTTCCTCCTTTGAGCCGCAAGCAAGAGAAGAGAAAGAAGAGCCTTGGTGGTCCTCCTCCTTCTTCCTCTTGGTTCCAAAACAAGGAAAAGAAAAAGGCTGCGCAGAGGCTTTCAAATCTTCTTCCTTGGTTCTTCCTTCTTCCTCCTTCTCTCAAGGCAATCAAAAGTTGATTCAAAGGAGAGGATTTCAGCCATCAAAAGATATCTCTGCAAGGGAGCTAGCACCCCGGGGAGATACGAGAGCTTCGATCGGTTTTCTACTTCGTGTGGATACCCGTAGAGGCCGGACGCGTGTGCGGCTTCCATCGAACCTTCAACAAATCCACGTAAATCAGATTTGCGGAGACCATCTACCTGGACAAGGTGAAGATCTGATCTTCTTAATGACTTAAAATGGTTAACAAGAATTTAATCCTAATGTATCTACAAAAAATGATTTTAAAAATATGTTCATGCGATGAACGGGATCTTGCATGCCTTTCCGCTGCAATCTGAAAATTTTTTGAATTTTTTTGCAGCATGTGACAGATCCTAACAGTGGTATCAGAGCCATGGTTATATAGATTAAGATTAGGATTAATTATTTAAAGGCATTTTAGATATGAAATTTAAAGGATTTTGCTTGCTGAAATTTTCTGCATGCAGAATTTTCAGCTTGCTGATTTTTCTGCATGCTAATTTTTAGATGCTTAGACTAAAGATTCTATTGCTTTGATAATTTGATTACAGATATTTAGAATCATATCTTGTATAATCAGCAAGTCATGAGATGAAATAATCAGTTAAATTTCAGATCTGAAAATAATATTTATGCATGAGATGCGTATGGTGATGATCATGGATGGACCCTTTTGAATGTGCTGAAATGTTCTGCAATGTTCTGTGATGCTATGTGATGGCATGTAATTTTAATTTTCAGATGCCTGCGTGCATCTTAAATTTATTTATTAGAGACCTGCGTGTCTCATGAAAAAGGGTGATAATTTATTCTTTTATTTTATTTAATTTTTAAAGCAATCTGGGATGTAATCTGTGATGTGTGTTGCACGTCGATGGTTGATCGATACGTACATCAACAAGCTCAACATGCGCGGATCGAGATCAAGGGTTGATTAAAGATGGATCTAGGAGTTGATCATAATTGGACCTAGGGGATAAAGATCGAGTCAAGAGTTGAAGACGATCTAACCAATTGACGTGCATGTGCTTGTAAAAGGACCCCATCCTGGATCCATGATCATCACCAGTTATTTTTATTTTGATATTATGCCTGGATGTTTAATGCTTATGTCTATGCGGGTAGATATATATTTGCATGAGATGTGAATAGTCGATCGAGAGAGACCTAAATTAAAACCCCCTCAATCAGTTGAGAGTGAACCAACATGAGCTAGTCATATTAGATTAATTGATCTAATTGGTGTCTAGGCAAGCCTAAAAGGTGGTTACTTAATTAGGACCTTACTTTCTGAGTAAAGGGAGCCTCCCACATGCTTACCTGGCCAATTAATCGATTACCTCTTATGAAGAGCTCAAGGTTGCAAACACTAAGACATGATTTCATAATATTAAGTCTATAGGTCTTCCACCGTAGTAGAGCTGCTAAGGTCTTTCCGGTGTTGATTTGTCTCGGCTGGACACAGTGGGCAAATTGCATCGGAGGACTGGACCTCTCTATTAGACATGAGATGTTGCGGGGTAAAGGTGGGGTTGGGTACCAATAACTGTTAGATGAGTGAGGATGATAGTGTTATTTTGATGATTAACAAGCAATTATATAGAGCATGCTATAAGTTAAATTGATACTTCATTTATAAGTTCATTACTCTCAGTATATTTGTTTAATTGAAAATGGATAAATGGCCTTGTTCATTTGGATGAATCTAACCTTGAGAATGCAGCAAAGTGTGGTTTGAGTCGACCCATAGGTTGATTGGGTCGACCCCGGCACATCAAGAAGTCATCTGGCACACTCATGCAAAAATGGCACAAATGAACAGTGAGTTGGGTCGACCCAAGGTAAGCATGAGTCGACCCAACCTCCAAAGAACCTCAAAACACAACAGAAGAATGCTCTCTGGATTTACTGAGAGGGTCGACCCACACAGTGGTTGAGTCGACCCAATCTTGAGTCGACCCAAACCCTGAGAGGGTCGACCCAAAGGCAAGACAGAAAGACAGACAGAAAATGGTTCTCTGGAATTACTGAGAGGGTCGACCCAAGAAGAAGTTGAGTCGACCCAAGTGAACTTTGAGTCGACCCAAAGAATGGTTGGGTCGACCCATGGGAAGGAAGGCTGAAATTGAGGTTTCTGTGGTTTCTGAGAGGGTCGACCCAAGAAATGTTTGAGTCGACCCAAGTGAAGGTTGGGTCGACCCAAGGACAGGTTGAGCCGACCCAAACACGGACTGAACATAACGGCTAGTTGTGCAGAAATGCTTTTTGGACTCCCAACGGCTATAAACGGCTAGTTTCTTCAATCCAACGGTCAGAAAGGACTATTTGGAGGTTGGAGAAGTATTTAAGAGGGAGTATTCATCAGAGGAAGCAAGCTTTTGGGAATATACATCAAGTGCATTCAAGAGAGAACCCTAACAAGGGAAGCTTCATCCAAGTGCTTCATTCAAGAGTCAAAAGAAAGGGGTTGAGCAGATTCAAAGAGTCATCAAGAGCTCCATCCTCCCTTGAAGAGTGAAGCATCCTTGACAAAGAAGAGCAAAGCGACTTCAAAGCGATAAATACTTTCTAACTCTTCTTTGTAGTTCATATTGTTTTATATGCTCATTTAGGAGTTTGAATCTTTTCTTTTTATTTGTTAAACACTTTATAAAGGTTCGTTGGTGAGCCCGCAAAACCAACAAAGGTTTTTGGTGAACCCGAAAAACCAAGTGTATAGGTTCGTTGGTGAGCCCGCAAAACCAACAAAGGTTTTTGGTGAACCCGGAAAACCAAGTGTATAGGTTCGTTGGTGAGCCCGTAAAACCAACAAAGGTTTTTGGATTGTGAGCCCGGAAAACAATCCAACTGTAATCCGCGGGATTATAGTGAATTCCCAAGGGGACGCTTGGGGAGTGGACGTAGGTGCTAAGGAGAGCACCGAACCACTATATATTGTTGTGTTTGTGTTGTGCTTGTGCTTACGTTTATTCTTGCATCATCTTCTATCTTTGCACTAGTTTAAATCATTCAAATAGTTTAAGGAAGCATCCACCGCACTTAATTAAGAAAACGTTTAAAGCACCAAAATTTAGAAGAAACCAATTCACCCCCCCCTCTTGGCTTGTCACCTTGGGCAACAAGTGGTATCAGAGCAAGGTGCTCTAATAGTACTCATTGATCTCACAATCAAGAGTTAAAGATCATGACAACCCAAGTGGGATATTCTATGAGTGAGGGACAATTAATTGATAGACCTCCACTATTTGATGGTATAAACTACACATATTGGAAAGCACGCATGCGCATTTTCATTCAAGCACATGACTACGATTTATGGAGTATCATAGTCAATGGGCTACACACAAACACTAATCATGATAAAGAAAGGGCTCAGCAAAATGCAAAAGCCATGAATATTCTATATTGTGCATTGGATGATAGTGAACTTAATAGCATATCTTTTTGCATAACTGCTAAGGAAATATGGAATATGCTTGAAGTTAAATATGAATGCACTAACGTTTCTAGTGAATTTGAAACTAGTTCCGAAGAAGAAGAGCATCAAACTGAAACTGAAAATCTATGCTTTGGAGCACATGAAGATGAGGTATGTACTCGAACACAAGGTGATTTCTCATTCAAAAATCAAGTACATACTGAAGCTCAATCTGATTTTACATTTGATGAACTTCATGATGCTTTTTCTGATTTATACTTAGAATATAAGAAGCTTAGTTTAAAGAATAAAAAGCTAAATCAGAAAAATCTATCTCTTGCTGAAAGCTATAATATAACTCAGAAAAATAATAAATTACTTTCAGAAGACAATGAAAGGCTAACTAAAGAAGTTAACAAATTTAAGCCTATAGTTGAAAAATTTACTATCAGCTCTGAAAAACTGAACTTAATGATAAATAATCAAAGAGCTGAATTTGAAAAGGCTGGATTAGGATATCAATCTTGGTACACACAAAAATCCCTTAATGATATATGTGTTAAATCCTCCACTATCTATCCTAAAATGGATTCTAATTTATCTAATGAACCTAATGAACAAAAATAGAAAATTAAAAATCCATCATCCACTTATATTAAATCAATGTTTGTTAAATTTAATAAGAGTATGCAGAAATACATTCCTTATAATCCTAAATTCTGCAAGCCTATGGACAAAATAGCCATTAAGAAAATATGGGTTCCAAAAGGAACAATAATAGCTAACCTACAAGGACCCAAAAGAGCTTGGGTTCCTAAGTTGAAAATCTGAATATTTTCTGTAGGTGTGTCTAGCACTCAAGGCTCCAACAAAAGATGCTAATTTAGAAATTGGGTGATCTAGACATATATTAAAGAATGAAACTTAAAATATACTTTAGAAAAATAATTGAAATGAAAAGAATAATGAAATTAGTAATCCTTGCATCTCATCATTCTCTTTGCCTTAGTATCTAATTAAAACATAAATTGGAGGTATTAATCAATTTTGTGATATAGGTAATATTTTTAAAAATATAATCAAATCACTTCATTTTATAGTATGCCTTACTTACTGCTGGATAAGTTGCTAAATGATTAATCAATTTATTAAGAATAACTCTATGAATTCTCTATCTACTTGATTGAGAGTTTTTATCAATGGTATTATCTTATTGATCATAGACATGAGAATGTATACTTGGTATGCCTTTAAATATATGCACTATGAATACCAAGATTAAAGAAACCACTTTTGGCATATAAAATCAACTCATACTAGTATGGACTTAATCTCAAAAGACCTTGTCATTGGTTCACTTAGATTAATTTTTGCAAGGTCAAAGTTTGCTATGTATGTCATCTAGAAAAATAAACTAGAATCATTTCTAAATTTGAAAATATTGTTTCCACCTTTTAGCCGTTGGAAATTCTCCATAAGAACTTATTTGGATCTCTAGGATTGTGAACCTAGGAGATAAGCTCTCTAATTTTGTAATTATGGATGATTTCTCAAAGCTAATGTTGGTTTTATTCTTGGCACTTAAATTGAAATATTTTCTGCTTTGGCACAAACTTACAAAAGGTTTCAAATGAAAAAGGTTTGCAAACTATGAAAATAAAATTGTATCATGGCATAGTTTTGAAAACCAATTTCTTATTAAGTTGTGCACAGAAAATAATATTGAATACAATTGTTTCTACACCAAGAACACCATAAATAAAATAGGGTTGATAGAATCCTTGAAGAAATGAAAAAGACAATGTTGTATGATAGTCATCTACTTAAATGATTTCTGTTAAAGGCTATCATCATTGCTTGTCATACATATGGTTTCTATTAGAAAACTCCTTTTGATCTTCTGAAAAATAGAAAATGATATATTGTATATCTTTTATATTTTTCAGTCATACATGTCATGCTTGATATGTTCTTATGAAAATAATGTCAAATCTGATAAAACAAATATTTCTTTGGATATCACTCTTCAAGCAATGTATATTGAAAATTCAATGAAAAGATACTAGTTGTAGAAATATCAATTCATACTATTCTTATTAAAACTAGATCCTTTATTGAGAATATAGTTTATCATTTTGATTCTATGTAACAATCTGAATTTTGATAGAAACAACTGTTTAAGATAATTTGATTAAAACTTAGCTAGCACGTCTTATTGATAATTATCTTATGCAAATAGAATCTAAGTTAAATTGATTCTGAAAACAAAAAAAATTTGATTTAACTTTAATGAATCTTTCTATTGCCTCACATGCTTGTCCTTGAACCATTTTACTTAATGAAGTTATCTCTTTAGTTCAAGTGACTTGTGCTTGCTTATACTTAGGCAATCTCTTGAGTAAAGTGACTCAAATTCAATTATTGTCATGTCTCATGTTGAGTCATCTAGTTAAGAAATATGTTGTATGAATGTTTTTGTATCCTAGAGAACCTAATAAATTGCCTTCAAGAAAAGAAAAAGATTTTGCTAATGATACAGAATTTATGAGTAAGAAATTTCAACTTGAAGGACACATCGATGAAAGATACAATAAACATTCCCTTGCAAACAAAAAAAGAGAGAGATTTTCTTCAGCCAAGGGTGTAAAGAATCTAAAAGGTATTTGGCTTGAAGAATGCTAAATGCACTGGTAATCTAAACTCTTCTCTTGCGAGTTAGTTGAGCAAAATCAATAGTGTGAAATTATATGGTTGCATGATTAAACCTTTAATTGTTGATCATCTTGATATCATGCTTCATTCTCATGCTAGTAATAATTGTTTCATGGTGTGATTAAACTACCTTTTTCTATATAATGCATAACCATGAAATACACAATCTTATGCCTCAAACCTCTAATTCAAAATAACTTGTGATAAGCTATGAATCATTGGGCATAATGAAAATGCTGTTTGCATGGTATATATTTATATGCAGCATATTAGATTAATTTTTTATTCTGCTCTTTCATGTAATTACTTGAAATAATAAAAAGAAAGAGAGATAAAGAAAAGAAAATGAATAATTATTCAAGGGAATACTCCAATCTTTAGGAAAAGCAAAACAAGCATAATATATTTGGCACATTTGTGAGACTAATATGAACATTCCTTTTGGAAGAGATAAAATCTGTAATTAATTACATAAAAAGTTTGAAGTGAACATTTTAACCCTTCTATATTGCTCATCATAGGGATGGTGCTAATGGGGAGGCTAGTGGTAGTACCCGGCACTATTTGACCCAACTATTCGGTGTAGGGCATATTAGGGACGGCACAAGAGGGAGGCTAGTGGTAGTACCTCGTGCCCCTTCCAACTCCACCGGATAGGGAGCAAATAGAGTATAGAGCATAGAAAAGTAAAATCAAAAGAAATGAAGATTAGAATATTCACTGAGTGGTTAAAGGAAGAAATTCAAAAATGAGGAAATGAATGACAAGATAAATGAAAGTATATAAAAAGCTTGTGAAAAGCCAAATGAAGTTTCGATCACTTGAAAACACACCTTAAGGATAAAAGCTTAAATTTAATTTAAAAATGCTTCTATTGTTGCGTTTTTGTAACTTTCATTATATACTTCAATGATTGCATCATTTTGGGGAATAACTCAATACGATTTCTAGATGAAATCTACGGTTTAAGAAAAATAGAATTACTTTGGATACCTTGGTTGGTTGCTCCGATACGCATATGAAACATATCATTTTTTATCTTATAAGTGTACTGAAATTGGTCTAAATGATGTGTTTTTCAATGATCTTGATTGCAAATAAATGGTTCTAAACATATGATATTATTTTGATATTAAAAAAATTTATGGTGCTTCATATATACATTGCTGAAAAACTATGACTAAGAAATTAATTTTTTTTTCCTCTCCTACATTATTAAAGACTTCTATCAAAATATATATGTATATATATATTATTAAAAGAGTGAATGATCTTAAGTTTAGAAATATTTCAGCTCACTCAAATGATTCTTAAAAGAAAGAAAATGTAAATGCTTTTGAAAGAATTTGAGCTTCAAATGAATTATTTTCTGATTAATATTTCAGTACATTTTCTCAAAGATTAAGAGAAAGCATAACTTGTTCTTAAAAGATTAAAAAGAGTGATTGCTATAAATTTTGAATAATTCTAGATCACTTTACATTCTTGATATCATAAAGTTTCAGTTTTATTCACGTTTATCATTAAAATCTGAAATTCAACAAAAGATAAGAATAATTAAAGAAGAATGCATCTTTTAAGGGGGAGCTTTAGATATTCAGTATCTTATCCTAAAGTTACTTTAATTTGATGCATACCTTGAATTTTATGGATTGATTTTGATGAACCTCCTTATATTGCAAGACTTGCTTTAATTATATAATAAGTTTATACCTTGAGATGAGTTCTATAAAGGCTGTCTTATCTCAAACCTTGAGTCTTATGAAAATAAAATATATTTTCGAGATTGACAATTTTATTGAACAAATTCTAAAACTCTCAAATGGAATGATTAATTAAGGGGGAGAAAAAAAATTTCAGAGGAAGAGATCATATAGAACTTAATCGTATAAATTCGCATCTAAAGATGAGACAAAGAATACTAAATGTAAAGTGGTATTAAACTTTGTGCTTCATTGAATATCTTTTGAAAGTTGGATTTCCATCTGTATTCATCGGTAAATCATTTATTTCTGAAAATTTAATTGAAAAGGATTCCATCTGTCTTAGTTTTGAAAATTTATCTTGGAATCTACTTATGAGTTCTTATTGGCTTGCACTTTGGTGTTTCAATCCTGAGCCAATTCATTTTAATTGATTTTGATGCTATGATCTTTAAAGGAGTAAAAGAAAGTTTTTAAGAGAACTCTAAAAGAACTTTCAAAGCCTTGAATTTTATATCCTACATTGCATAAATTCATATTTTGGTATCTATGCTCCAATACTTTTATATCATGAAAGAACTTTGAAGTCATTAAGAATTAAGGATTCAACATAAAGATGTTGAGTTTTCATTCGTGCCTTCTTTGAATATTATTCTTGATACTCCTTGAAATAACTTGAAAAAGATTCCATCTACACTTGATTTGAAAAATATCTTTGGAATCTACATTTAGAGATCACTTCTGGCTTACATCCTTAATATCTCATTCCTAAAGCCAAACACATAGAAATAAGATATCATTTTATTAGGGATCATGTGCAAAATGGAAACATATGTATTGAGCATATATGTACTGAAAAACAATTAGCCGACATATTCACAAAATCCTTGAGTGAAGATAGATTCTGCACGCTAAGGAGAGAATTGGGTATATGTGATCCTTTTTATTGAAGAAATATAAAAGGGAGCCAGTAGTCTCATGATACATTCCTCCAATTTCTAAAAATCCATGAAACATGAGTCAAACTTGTTATCTATAGATTCCTTACTCATGTATCATTGTCCCAGAAAGAATTTATAAGGATTGGAAGCCAGAAAAATTTTTAGAAGCAAAAAGGAAGAGAAAAGAAAAATACTGCACTTGGGTCAACCCAACCCAGAATAGGGTCGACCCAACGTTGAGTCGACCCAAGAAGTTTCTTGAGTCGACCCAACGTCGGGATCCCACTGTTAAAAGGGGGACCCGTGAGCTATCTACGGCACTGTTTGCCCTTGTCCTCTTCTGAAAACCCTATTCTCCACTCTCAAATCTTCTCCAATCATCTCCAAACAGTAGATTACTTCAAGATCTTGGAGAAATGGGACCTAAGAGAGTCGTAGCCAAGCGATCCGGGAGAGTCTCATGATCTTGTTTAGAGCCTAGGATATGTATCTAGTTCTCATATGTATTTTGTGTTTATCATGCATCTTTAAACTTTGATTAAGGAACATTGTATCTGCTTTTGTTTTTGGTCTGAATGTATGAAAATGATTCCTATTTTGATCAATGAAGTTTGAAGTTTATCATTTATTGCATTTTTTCCCATGTATCTTTTTGATGATAACAAAAAGGGAGAGAAGTAAAGAAAGAGTACTTTAGGAGAAGCAAAGATCATCTTGGCGGAGAAGTAAAGAAAGAGTATCTTAGGAGAAGTAAAGGGAGAAGTAAAGATATCTTTAGAGTAAATAGAGTAACAAAAAGGGGGAGAAGTAAAGAAAGAGTAATAAGAGGAGAAGTAAAGAAAGAAAGAGAAATAATTTGTAAAACAAATTGAAAATCATATAGGAAAGCATATACATCCAAGGGGGAGCAATTTGCAACAATGAAAATGATCAACTCAAAAATTTATATCAAATTTCAGAATTTGGCACATATAAATTCAGAATTTGGCACGCACCTCTCGCACCCCGATACATAGCCTGAAACTCATATTATCTCAAATTTTTGAAGTTTCATCGCTAATGAATTATAAATGAAAGGGGGAGTAATTCAAAGAGTCAAATTGGCAACATTTAAATGATATAGGGGGAGATTTCACAAGTATATATGAAAAGCTGAAATTCAGCAGTTTAATCCCTTTTATAAACTGATTTTAAAGACAAGTATCAATAGGCTTATACTCTTTATTTTGTAATCATCAAAAAGGGGGAGATTGAGGATGATAGTGTTATTTTGATGATTAACAAGCAATTATCTAGAGCATGCTATAAGTTAAATTGATACTTCATTTATAAGTTCATTACTCTCAGTATATTTGTTTAATTGAAAATGGATAAATGGCCTTGTTCATTTGGATGAATCTAACCTTGAGAATGCAGCAAAGTGTGGTTTGAGTCGACCCATAGGTTGATTGGGTCGACCCCGGCACATCAAGAAGTCATCTGGCACACTCCTGCAAAAATGGCACAAATGAACAGTGAGTTGGGTCGACCCAAGGTAAGCATGAGTCGACCCAACCTCCAAAGAATCTCAAAACACAACAGAAGAATGCTCTCTGGATTTACTGAGAGGGTCGACCCACACAGTGGTTGAGTCGACCCAATTTTGAGTCGACCCAAACCCTGAGAGGGTCGACCCAAAGGCAAGACAGAAAGACAGACAGAAAATGGTTCTCTGGAATTACTGAGAGGGTCGACCCAAGAAGAAGTTGAGTCGACCCAAGTGAACTTTGAGTCGACCCAAAGAATAGTTGGGTCGACCCATGGGAAGGAAGGCTGAAATTGAGGTTTCTGAGAGGGTCGACCCAATGAATGTTTGAGTCGACCCAAGTGAAGGTTGGGTCGACCCAAGGACAGGTTGAGCCGACCCAAACACGGACTGAACATAACGGCTAGTTGTGCAGAAATGCTTTTTGGACTCCCAACGGCTATAAACGGCTAGTTTCTTCAATCCAACGGTCAGAAAGGACTATTTGGAGGTTGGAGAAGTATTTAAGAGGGAGTATTCATCAGAGGAAGCAAGCTTTTGGGAATATACATCAAGTGCATTCAAGAGAGAACCCTAACAAGGGAAGCTTCATCCAAGTGCTTCATTCAAGAGTCAAAAGAAAGGAGTTGAGCAGATTCAAAGAGTCATCAAGAGCTCCATCCTCCCTTGAAGAGTGAAGCATCCTTGACAAAGAAGAGCAAAGCGACTTCAAAGCGATAAATACTTTCTAACTCTTCTTTGTAGTTCATATTGTTTTATATGCTCATTTAGGAGTTTGAATCTTTTCTTTTTATTTGTTAAACACTTTGTAAAGGTTCGTTGGTGAGCCCGCAAAACCAACAAAGGTTTTTGGTGAACCCGGAAAACCAAGTGTATAGGTTCGTTGGTGAGCCCGCAAAACCAACAAAGGTTTTTGGTGAACCCGGAAAACCAAGTGTATAGGTTCGTTGGTGAGCCCGTAAAACCAACAAAGGTTTTTGGATTGTGAGCCCGGAAAACAATCCAACTGTAATCCGCGGGATTATAGTGAATTCCCAAGGGGACGTTTGGGGAGTGGACGTAGGTGCTAAGGAGAGCACCGAACCACTATATATTGTTGTGTTTGTGTTGTGCTTGTGCTTACGTTTATTCTTGCATCATCTTCTATGTTTGCACTAGTTTAAATCATTCAAATAGTTTAAGGAAGCATCCACCGCACTTAATTAAAAAAACGTTTAAAACACCAAAATTTAGAAGAAACCAATTCACCCCCCCCTCTTGGCTTGTCACCTTGGGCAACAATGAGGATCCAATGACGACTTTATTTCTGCAGTTATACGGTGGGTCTGACTTAACTAAGTAATGGGGCCAATAACTGTTAGGTGAGGTCTTCATGACTTAGAGACCAAGTACCACTGCAATTTGCTTGAGAAGCATTGTACAAGAGTTGTACACTCATCCATTTATATGTCACCAATAACTGTTAGGTGAGGCGGCATGTAAATTGGTGAGACCGCAGTACCCACTAGAAATCCTAGTTGCGTAGGGTTTTCGTTTCTCTATCAGAGAAGTATAGTGGGAGTGCATTTATTCTAAAAGCCCCTAGAATAAATTAAGATCAAGTACAAAGTCTAACTAGAATCTTTACTCTCTACAGATCACAATGTCAGCTTCGAACCCTTTGACCCGTATCTTTGAAACAAACCGACTGACCGAAACCAATTACAAAGACTGGCTTAGAAACCTCAAAATCGTTCTGAATTACGAAAAAATAGGCTCTATGCTCGAGAATGATATCCCCAGATTACCATCACGTCCGACCGATGAACAGCGTGAGATGCATGAAAAATGGACGGACGATGACATTAGGGTCAAGTGCTACATCATGGCATCCATGACTAATGAACTCCAATGCCAGCATGAGAATATGAAGACTGCTAGGGAAATACTGGCACACCTGCAAGAGTTGTATGGTGAGCAGAGCCGCACAACACGCTTTGAAGTGTCCAAGAGGCTCTTCAAGGCAAAAATGCGCGAGGGGCAGTCTGTCCATGATCACTATCTGACTATGATCAAGGACCTAGAGGAGCTTGAGAAGCTCGGTATGACCATGCACAAGGAATTGCAAATAGATATGATCCTGCAATCCCTTCCTGATTCATTTGGGCAGTTTATAGTGAACTACTATATAAATAAGATTGAATGCACTAAGACTAAATTGTTGAACATGTTGGTAACTGCTGAGGGGGCCTTGAAAGGTTCAAGGGGCTCTGTTCTTACTGCTGAGATGACTTCTGGTTCCAAGAGAAAGTCTACTTGGAAGAAAAAGAAGTCTGCAAAGAAGTAGAAGAAAGATAAGAAGCCAAAGAAGGAAGTTCATAAGAAAAAGGCTAATGACAAAGGAAAATGTTTCCACTGCAACGTCGATGGCCACTGGAAAAGGAACTGCCCTTCATATCTCGAGAGCCTGAAGAATAAAAAGGCAGACACACCTTCAGAAGGTATGTTAGACTTGCTCGTAATTGAAACTAACCTTACGGTTTCTTCTACTTCTAGTTGGGTTATAGATTCTGGTTCTAGTGCTCATTTGTGCACTACTATGCAGGGTTTAAAGAAAAGTAGGAGGCTGACGGAAGGTGTAGTGACCCTTCGAGTAGGCAACGGGGCAAGAGTTGTTGCTGTAGCTGTGGGCACCTATCCTCTATGACTACCGTCTGGTTTTAGTTTATTGCTTAGAGACTACTATTATATTCCTGCTGCTAGCAAGAATTTGATTTCTGTTTCAAGTTTAGCATAGGATGGTCATGTTTTTACATTTGACAAAGATTGCTGTTCTATTTATTTCAGAAATAAATTAGTTGCACGTGGTTTCATGATTGACAGTCTCTATCACTTACATGTCGATGTGTCTGTGAATGTGTCTGAGCAAGTAGTGAGTGCCATAGGATCGAAAAGATCCAGAGATGAGATAAACCAGAAGTATTTGTGGCACCTCAGGCTTGGCCATATTGGAGAGGACAGAATGAACAAAATGGAGAAAGATGGGCTTCTCAGCTCATTGACTCCGAGTCATTATCCAGTTTGCGAGTCTTGTCTTCAAGGAAAGATGGCTAGACTACCCTTTGTAGGACATGGGGAGAGGACCATTGAAATACTTACCCTGGTTCACACTGATGTGTGTGGCCCATTCGATGTGCTAGCCAGGGGCCGTTATTCGTACTTCATTATCTTTACCGATGATTATTCACGATATAGGTATGTGTATCTTATGAGACACAAATCTGAATCTTTTGAAAAGTTCAAAGAGTTCAGAAATGAAGTAGAAAAACAAACTAGAAAACCCCTTAAGGCTCTTCGATCAGATTGAGGAGGAGAATACCTTAGTGGAAAATTTCGGAACTATCTCAAGAAAAATGGCATAGTCTCACAATAGATGCCTTCGGGTACACCTCAACTCAACGGAATGTTAGAGAGGAGAAATCGGACTCTATTGGATATGGTCTGATCCATGATGAGCTTCACTAATTTACCTATGTTTCTTTGGGAAGATGCCTTACTTACCGCAATTTACTTATTGAATAGAGTTCCCTCTAAATCCGTTCCCACCACACCGTATGAGATATGGCATGGTAAGAAGCCGAGTCTTGGTCATCTCAAGATTTGGAGATGTCCGGCCCATGTCAAGCGACTACAAGCGGACAAGTTAGAGCCTAGGACCATATGTGCTTGTTTTATAGGATATCCTAAAAAGTCATTAGGATACAATTTTTACGTCTCAGAGGATCACAATGTATTTGTGAACCGACATGCCATCTTCTTGGAAAAACAGTTTATCCTTGATAGAGGCAGTGGAAGAAAAATTGAGTTTGAAGAGAGAGTCTCTGAAAAGCAACGAGTCATGGATCCTATAGAACCTATTCATATAGAGCCAGTACACGTAGTACCTCTTCCACCTCGTAGATCTAGTAGGGTCTCCCATCCTCTTGATAGATATTTAGGTATACTAGTAGAGGATACCGAGAAAATGTTCCTCATGGGAGATAGGGAACACGTACAGGATCCCAATACCTACAAAGAGGCGATATCAGATATCGATTCCGAGAAATGGCTGGAAGCCATGAAGTCAGAGATAGACTCCATGTATTCCAACCAAGTCTGGACCTTAGTGGATCCACCAGAAGGTATTGTACCTATTGGATGTAAATGGATCTACAAAAGGAAGATAGGTTCGGATGGAAAGGTAGAGACCTATAAGGCAAGGCTAGTGACGAAAGGGTATAGTTAGCGCGAAGGCATTGACTATCAGGAGACCTTTTCACCGGTAGCCATGCTGAAATCCATTCGAACATTGCTTGCCATTGCAACATTTTATGATTATGAAATATGGCAGATGGATGTGAAAACTGCTTTCCTGAATGGATATCTTGATGAAGATATCTATATGGAGCAACCTTTGGGTTTCACTTCCAGTGATGGAGATCACAAGGTCTGCAACCTGCAAAGGTCCATTTATGGACTGAAGCAAGCATCTCGGAGTTGAAACACTCGTTTCAATGATGCGATCAAATCGTTTGATTTCATTAAGAACGAAGAGGAACCATGTGTTTACAAGAAGGTTAGTGGGAGTGCTGTCGTGTTCCTCGTACTGTACGTGGACGACATCCTCCTGATAGGGAATGATATTCCCATGCTAACCTCGGTCAAGGTCTGGTTGTTAAAAGAGTTCTCCATGAAAGACCTTGGGGAAGCATCCTACATTTTGGGGATTAAGGTCTATAGAGATAGATCTAAAAGGATGCTTGTCCTATCATAGAAGATGTATATAGAGGAGGTGCTGAAAAGGTTCAGCATGAAAAACTCAAAAAGGGGTCTATTACCCCTTAGGCATGGGATTCATCTCTCCAAGAAGATGTGCCCCAACACATCCGAAGAGATTCAACGCATGAGCAGGACCCCTTATGCTTCTGCAATAGGGAGCCTCATGTATGCCATGCTGTATACACGACCTGATATAGCTCTTGCTGTGAGTGTCACTAGCAGATATCAGTCGAATCCAGGCGAAGAGCACTGGACAGCTGTGAAGAACATTCTTAAGTACTTGAGAAGAACTAAAGATTTGTTCTTGATCTTTGGGGGAGCATCAGAGTTAAAAGTAGAAGGACACACAAATTCAGACTTCATGACTGATATTGATGATAGAAAGTCTACATCTGGATATGTGTTCTTGTGCAATGGTGGTATGGTAAATTGAAAAAGTTTCAAACAACCGTTCATTGCTGATTCTACCATGGAAGCTGAGTATATCGCCGCCTCTGAAGCTGCAAAGGAAGCCTTCTGGTTCAAGAAATTCATTGCAAAGCTAGATGTAATGCCATCAGATACCATAACACTCTACTGCGATAATAATGGCGCCATAGCTCTCGCTAAGGAGCCAAGATCTCATCAGAAGTCCAAGCACATAGAGCGGCGCTTTCACCTCATACGCGACTACCTCGAAAAGAAATATGTCGAGGTGCAGAGAGTAGACTCTGCGGATAATGTGGCGGACCCACTCACTAAGCAGTTAAGTCAGTAGAAGACTGAAGCCCACCTTGAGAAGATGGGACTAAGATATATGACTGATTGGCTTTAGTGCAAGTGGGAGATTGTTAGATATATGCCCTAGAAGCCAATCTGACTGACACATTATTAATTCTGGGACATAGTTTTGTACTTGATTTTATTATTATTGAATAATAAATGGGCATCTTTTTCATTCATATTATTTATGTGTCTATGAATCGTCCAAGAAATTAATAAGATGATGATACATATTCTCAAGAGTTGAGAATTTGAGCCATGTATCATTAGTGATTAATTTCTAAATTCTCCTGATCAATAGATCATCACGAGAATGGTGATCGATCCGATAAGATCAGTGCACAGATCGCTTTCCTTATGGATAGATGAGACTCGAGTCCACAGTGTAGGAACACTGAAGTGATAGTGCAGGTGCTTGTTAGAGAATAAGGGTACTGAGCGTGACCAAGACAAGAAGTTACTTGGATGTCTATCCACTCGTCAGTGACTTGCTTGATGTTGCAGTAGGGTGACTGATCCTTTGACCTGTGGTGCTTCGACTACTCACAGTGAGGTTATTGTAGTTTGACTGCACATATACACGGTCTCTAGTCATATGGGTCCTTGTAGTGTAGATTGGCTGCAGTAGGTTCACTGTAGGAGTAGGATATGCACCTACATGGAATCTATCGACCTTGATAGATGAGGAGTGATCCTATGTAATTTATAAGACTGAGTTCTAAGACTTTGGCCAGGGCAGTATATGCAGTGGAGAAAGAGTTTTCCACTCTCGAACTCAAGTCGAATAAATCTAGACATATGACAGACGACGGGGTTTGAATCCATGACCTCCGGTCTGTAGGGATCCACGATAAAAGGACTATATCATACGATAACTGCACCTAGAGGTTCATCATTCCATTCTGCTGGGTGGCCACTACATGCTGCTAGGTGTCACTGGTGGATGGTGAGACTCACAGGGACCATCTTGATGGTCAATGATCCCTGGTGAGTTGAGTTAGAATTATTTCAACCCATTGAAAGGAGTTTTCAATGATATTGTGATAGAGATCGCAATATATCTCACTATCAGTCAGAATAGAACCTATGGGGTCACACACATTAGAGATATTGACCAATCCGATGGTTGAATTGTGATTAGGAATCACAAATAATCAATTTGATTGATAATTGGTTAACCCGCTAAGAGTTAGTGAGTTGAAGAAGGAATAATTGCAATCGGATTGCAATTTAATTTAATTAATTGGATTTAATTAATTGGACTTGATCATGAGTCCTACTTGGAGTATGATCCTTGGAGTCCTAATTGGATCAGGATTTCAAATTAAATTAGAGTCCTACTTGGAGTAGGATTTCTAAAGTCCTAATTGCCTTAGGGCTGAAATTTAATAAGTCCTAATTAGATTAGAATTTTCTTAAGTCCTAATTAATTTTAATCTAATTAATTAAAAGACTCCTAATTGGATTAGGATTGAAGAGTTCAATAGAGTCATGGTTCAATTAAATCCTAATTGGATTAAGATTTGGAGGAAATTGAAATGGGTGCACTTAATCCTATTTTGAATAGGATTGGACCCATGCATTAGACCCAAACCAAATCACCACTTAATATGATTAAGTGGCTGATTTAAAGGGATAAGAGGGAGGGGCGTACGCCCCTCCCTTGGCTGGTTGCGTGGAGAAAAAAGGAGGGGCGTACGCCCCTCCTAGCTTTCCATATAAGTGGATAAAGATGAGTACCTAAGAAATAGGAGCTCATCCTTATCCCTTAGGAGTTCAAAAGGACCTAGGGATTTCGGCCCTTCTTCTTGGGTTTTTCTTAGGCTATCATGGCAACAACCTCCCCATCATCTTCCTCCTTTAAGCCGCAAGTAAGAGAAGAGAAAGAAGAGCCTTGGTGGCCCTCCTCCTTCTTCCTCTTGGTTCCAAAACAAGGAAAAGAAAAAGGCTGCGCAGAGGCTTTCAAATCTTCTTCCTTGGTTCTTCCTTCTTCCTCCTCCTCTCAAGGCAATCAAAAGGTGATTCAAAGGAGAGGATTTCAGCCATCAAAAGACATCTCTGCAAGGAAGCTAGCACCTCAGGGAGATACGAGAGCTTCGATCGGTTCTCTACTTCGTGTGGATACCTGTAGAGGCCGAACGCGTGTGCGGCTTCCATCGAACTTTCAACAAATCTACGTAAATCAGATTTGCGGAGACCATCTACCTGCACAAGGTGAAGATCTGATCTTCTTAATGACTTAAAATGGTTCACAAGAATTTAATCCTAATCTATCTACAAACAATGATTTTAAAATACGTTCATGCGATGAACGGGATCTTGCATGCCTTTCCGCTGCAATCTGAAAAATTTTTGAAATTTTCTGCAGCGTGTGACAGATCCTAACAGTATTAGCCCCCATTGGCGGGGTCCTCAGCATAGCCAGGTAGAAATTCAATTAGTTCTCAGTTTCATATTTTAGTTCTAAAAGCATGCGGTGTCAAAATTGAAATATTGTTTATAAATTAATTTTTTTTAATTTATCAAATTCAACTTAACAGCCAAGAACTATGACCACATGTCTCTGTGACAGGGTCATATCACCAACTAATCTTCTTGCGGTGGACAAGTGCCAACGTATTAGCCTCCATTGGCGGGTCCTCAACATAGCCCGGCTGCGAGTCCAAATCTATGTCAATTCAAATCTCTTTTTCTCAAAACATGTTCAGCATCCAAAATTGAATGGTGCAATATCAAAATCAATCAAACACAATCTGTTGTGGGAATAAAAGGTCCGAACTTAGTCCCACATCGACTAGATAGCGGAGAGGCCTGTTCCTTAAATGGAGGGGGGCTACCCCTTTCTCTTCATATGTGCCTTTTGCGGGACAAAACCGTGCGTTGGAAAGAGACTATGAAACCTCCTTCAAAGCGGACAATACCTCTAAGGAGAAGCAGTCGCTTCCGCTGTCTGAGCTCGGTGGGGACTAAGCTCTGGGGCTCAGGAGGATACCCTCCGACCTCATCAATGGTGCTTTCGTTGAGAGCTCTTGACCCCGGCACAGACCCCTCCGCTGGAGGGGCTATGTTGTGGAAATAAAGGGTCCGAACTTTGTCCCACATCGACTAGATAGCGGAGAGGTCTGTTCCTTAAATGGAGGGGGGCTACCCCTTTCTCTTCATAGGCGCCTTTTGCGGGGCAAAATCGTATGTTGGGAAGAGACTATGAAACCCCCTTCAAAGCAGACAATACCTCTGAGGAGAAGCAGTCGCTTCCGCTGTCTGAGCCCGATAGGGACTGAGCTCTAGGGTTCGAGGGGATACCCTCCGACCTCATCAATCCGACCTTAGACCTTAGCCCCCCCCGAATTGGAACAGGGAAAGAAGACTGCATCCCCACAGGAGGTATTGTTCGCTTTGGGGCAGGGTACGACACAGGTCGGCCTCCCTCACGGTTTTGCCATTTAAAAGGTGCCTCCTAAGAGAAGGGTAATCGAGCCCTCCATTTAAGGCACAGACCTTTCTACTATTCAGTCGATGTGGGACTAAGTTCGGACCCTTTATTCCTACAACACAATTCATATCAAAACCAATACGTTCAATCGAAATCATACAATATTCTAGGAATAGGCATATATCATCATGCATAAAATTCATAAATCAAGAATAATTCGACTCAAGAAAATATTTATAATTTGCCGATAAATCTAAAAAAGGTTATATTACTTACCTCGAATGCAATCTAACTGACAGATCCAATAAATCTCAAAAATCCATCTCAGATTCTGTTATTTAAAAATTATTTTTCAATCAGAATTTATCATGATTATTTCAAGAATAGAACCCTAATTTTAATATCCTTACATGGCTGACCAAGCAAGAGTGTTCGACATTTCGGTCGGTCTGATCAAAGTAAAATTTATCGAATCATGCTTGAACTAGAGCACAGATAGTTCAAGAGGGATCGGGGGTGATCAAATCTAAGTGTTGGCAAGGACCAAGGTGGGGTTGACACGCTACTCGACAACTATGAATCAGGGCCATTCACCACGATCAATCCCAAAATTACTGTGAAGAGTTCCTACTAGATCCAGCTACCCTAGGGAGAGTAGAAAGAGAATCTAGAAAGAGAAAAGATAGGGAAGAGAGAGAATCTTAATCCAATTCAGTCAGGAGTCTGGGTTTGGTTGTCAATGGCATGGTCAACCCAGATCAATTAACATGTCTGGCAATAAATCAAGAGAGAAAAACTTTGTAGAGAGAGAAATAAGAGAGAGAAAGAGGGTGAAAGTAGGGAAGAGAGAGAAAGAGAGCAAAATTAGAGAGAGGAGAGAGAGACGAGAGAAAGAAGAGAGAAGAAGAGATAAAACTCTCTTCTTCCTTCTCAAACAGGGGATTCGTCTCTCCCTTCCTTCACGATCGGATCTAGGGGCGACCGTGGTGACCAGCCTCGATGGCGACAAGAGGCGGCTCGGCCAACCTCGGTGGCCGACGGCGGCGATCAAGGGCCAACGGCGAAAAGAAGAGGAAGAGGAGGTCAAAAATAGGGGCTTCGGCCCCTCTCTTTCTTCCTTCATAGTCTTCGACGGTGGGACTTCGGTGACTGCCCAAAGCATCAAAGGGGACAAGCCCCCTTCTTAGGTGACAAGTGCCGGCAATGGAGAAGGACGGCAAAAGGAGGAACAACTGGGGCTTTCAGATCTAAAATAGAGGATTAACATGGCCTTTTATTCTTGAATTTTTTCAGCAAGGACTTGATTGGAAGCGAGGCTTATGAACAAGGAAACATAGGAGAAGAAGATCAAGGCTCATACTTGTGATTCTGACGAACCTTGATTGTGTTTCCTGGTGAGCATGGGGAGCTTAGGCCGTCGGCAATCTAAGGAGAAAAAGAGAAGAAAACGATGGATGTTGTGAGACCTATTGGTGAAGGAGATTTGGGTGTGGTCGCTGACTTAAATAGAAGTGGAGGCCAGGCTTATCCTAGCCTCCGGCGGTGTCTATGGTGGAGGAGGACTCTTCCTCCTCCTCCACGTGGTTCACTAGGGCTCCGCCCTATTTTGAATGGGAAGAGGGCCTTCGGGCCCTCTCTTGGCATTGGGCCGAGCTAACGGGCTGGCTTAGTGAGGCTGGGCCTCACACAACTCATCTCACCAGCCCTCGTGTCCTAAATATTTTTAAAATTTCTAATATATCATTGTCCCAATATCAAGAAACACCCATATCTACCCCGATGAAATTAGAGCTGTCAATGGCTCCATGTTTTCTTTCTAGGTTGAGATGACCTGAGCAGCTTGAAGGGATGTTAGAGGATCGCTAGACTACCACACTTATACCCTATGGAGTGGGCGAGAATACCGCACTTATATCTTATGGAATGGGCTAGAATACCGCACTTATACCTTGTAAAGTGGGTGAGAATACTACATTTATACCCTATGGTGGGGCCAAAATCAATAATTGTCAGAGTACCAATGCATAACCCCTAATTGGCAGGGTTCAGAACATAGAGTTCAAATCTGATACACATCAAAGTTCTTTTAATAAAATAATAAATATATCATAAACCAATCAAAATATGCATATACGACGTAAGAATAGTATGTAATTTAACAATAGTCCAAAAAATATGACTCCAATAGTCCGAATAGGTAATCAATGATGCTTCAGTCGATATTTGAGTCTGGGACGAGATTCAACCACCTTAATTCGCAGTTGGTTGTTGGAAGACATGTCAGTGAGATTACACTAACATATGGCCCCTTTAGCCACCTTAATTCTTCGGATCTATAAAAACAGTAACAAATCGTCTAATAAACTTGACATCCCAGAAAATAATGAAACCTTATCTAGACAATTCATATATAGAATAAAATATAAATACAACTTACGATTATTAGTCTAAAGACATAATCAATTCTATTTCAAAACACAGATCCATTAAAAATCCATATTTTTTATTCGAATTATATATTTTATTCGAAATAAATCATATTCAACTCAGCAGCCTTTAACTCTGACCACAGTTATACCTTAGGAATAGGCTAGAAATAGAACCATACTTATACCCTGCGGAGTGGGCTAAAATACCGTACTTATTTCCGGCATAGTGTATCAGAATACCACATTTATACCCTTGAGCCAAAATTAATAACAGTCAGAGTGTCAATGTATAACCCCCAATTGGCAGGATTCAGAACATAGTCAGGCTAAGAGTTCAAATTCGATACACATCCAAGTTCTTTTTATAAAATAATAGATATATCATAATCCAATTAAAATATACATATACGATGTAAGAATAGTAAATAATTTAACAATAGTCCAAAAAAATATTACTCCAATTTATATATCTATTTTTCATTCAAATCACCATCTCGTAAAATTCATAAATAAATCCATTAACAATTTTTATTCGATGTAAAAATAATATTATATAAATAAAGAATCTAGAAAAGGGATATCATTACTTATCTTGCAAATGTAATCCAACTAATAGATTCAATTAACTCCAAAAATTCTTCTCAAAACCTAATATTCCAAAATTATACTTTTGTTTGAATTCCTCTGTAAAAGAATGTCTTATGTGCCTGAGTAATCTCTCTTAGGAGAAGTTAAGAATCTGTTAAGATGGGACATGAAAATGTAATAGGTTCTTTTGCTCAATCCAAACAACAAGAAGTTGAGAATCTCCTTCTATCCATAAGTTTCATTCTTGGAGTAGACGTATGGCAACATAAATGCCCTCCAACACAAGTCGAATTTTCGATTCAACTGCTAAGTAGCTAGAAAAGAAATACAATCAGCGTGAATAATTTTTGCTGATGCTCCCTCGGAAGATGAATGGATTTGCAAATCTTGTCACTAGGCTCGTAAAGCTCCATCAAAACTGAACCTGATAGAGTTTGGGGATGGGGGAGTATGGTGAAGGGCCTCAGCCCATGGATACTCCATGCTACAAAAAACCTCAATCTAGCAGGGCCAAAAACTTTTTGCAGAAGTTTTAGCTAGAAGAAATTTTAGTGATTGAAAGAAATCAAATCTCCAACCAAAAGAAAAATTGACGACATACCTTTCGAAAGTGCATGATCAATGTCTCCAGCAATATACTTTGGGATCCCCATATTCTTGAATATCTTCCTAATTATAGTGTGAATTCATAGTCGGGGGTCTGTTTATAATTAAAGCAGAAACTCTTTTTCACAATGCAAGAGTCTTTTGGATTCATGGATGGTAGAGGGAGATCAGAGAGTAGAGAGTTTTCTCTAATCTCTCTTATTTCCAATCCCTTTCCTATTTTTACAAAGTGGTTGAAAAAGTTCCTGGAAGTTTATAGTTGTGAAAACTATACCAAGCACTTATCACCATGAAATAATTTCCACATGAACTAGAACTCGAACCAAGTATGGGCATGCCCTTATGGTTGCCCAACCTTAGTTTCCAGCATCTCCTACTCGTACATGATGGGCATGACTATGCCTCTGTCTGTCCGATCTTGAATCTCATTCATATAGATAAATGGATTGTGAGAACAGTTAATATACCCACACTTGGGAGCTCCAAACTAGAAACCCGTCAGGTCCAGGATGGAGACATCAACCCAAAAAATAGAAGAAAGAAAGTGAGCATAGTATATTGCTATACTGCAAGCTCCTTTATTTACATTGGATCAAGCATCTATCAATCCATCAAGCGATCCATGCTCGACTCTTTTCTTCATTCACATGAAAATGCAATTATATTCAATCTCATTAGAATGACATAATTGTCTATTCGGTGAATATAAGTGAGCATTTTAATTTCAAATTTCTTTTCTTTTTACCACAATGCCACTTTGATTTGAGTTAGTTGATTTTCCACTACTGAATCATTCATGGCCATAGATAACATACTAGAGTAGCCAACACCTGTTCTTCACTTCGCGACTATGTATTTACACTATATCCTAACACGTAAGGATCACCATACAAGTGGTGGCTCTAAAGTAGAACCAGATAGAGCTCCCATACTTTGAGTCAAGGTCCAAAGGTATGTGGTTGACTAGATGGCTAATAAAAGAAATAAATTTAGATAAATGGATATTGTATAAGGAGTGTTGACTGAAATGGTCCTAAAGATACCTCCAAGCATGGAAGACGGTGCTATAGACTAATTAAAGAGAGACGACTAATATAAGCCATGTCGAAAAAGGCTGAGTGGAGGTTAATAACAAGTCAAGGACAATAAAGTATGATTATCAATCCGATAGTTCCGACGAATGTGAATAGTGGGAGAACAGCTAGCATCAGTTATCTGAACCATCAAAGAGAGTAGAGGCCAGACATGGGTAGCAAATACTAGAAGTAGGTAGTTACTTATAGTTTGTCATTTAGTATAAATAAGTAGAATTGTGCTTTGTAAAAGGGACCTTTTGACCTCTAACATATCAGTCAATTTTATTTTATCTTTACTTGTCTTTGCATTAGGTTTACCTTATCCAATATTTAATTTACAAGTAGGACTCTATCTTAGAAGCAAAGCTAACTTAGATCTCTCCTACATAACCTATACTACATCCTATCCCTATCCTAATCCACCTTCTTCGAACGACGGTGTGATGGTGGCAAAAATTCTTGAAGGTCAAGTCACCTGGACCCACATTACTCTCGTATCCTTCCTTTGATCATCCTCTTTCTAGCTACTCTAATGCTAGTGGTATCCTCATGCACCTATCTACTCTTTATCGTTAGACTTATCTTGCAAGTTTCCTGGCAAGCTAGCTGAGAAATTAGTTTCTTGGCATGTTCGAAGAGCTCCCTCATCGGCAACAAATTTTGTGGTACACCCGGTGGCACAATGCATAGCTATTGTAACATTGCCAAGGGAATGATGGATGCTTCTTAGATGATAGTGAAAAATCTACTGATAGATCTTTTTTAGGAAGTGGCTATGTAACTTCAGTCTTATTTGGAGGAAAGCAGGTGTTGCCTATTGGAGATCTTTTTATGCTAAGCAGCTGCAATGGTAAAGCAGCTAGCGAAGCAAAATAGGACAACTTTGAAGATAATAATAGAACAAGTGGAGAAGCTTGATTCTATTATCGAAGATCAGTATCTTCGATCACAACATCTTGCAATGTAGATTGTGGTTCAATTGGCTAACTAGAAAGCTGACGAAGATAAATCAACCTATCAGTTTGTGAAACATAATGTAAAAATCTTTGAACTTGACAGACTGAATTCAGCTAGTCAAGAAAATTAGGGCAAAATCTACTTGGTGTTCTCGGATATCTTTAGCCGACATAGTAAAATTGTGTACAACAATTCGTGTCGAATCGAAGAAGGAATGCATGTTTTAGTCGAGGAAAGTAGCTGCTTCTTCATAGACGAGCGCCAACATGGCAACCCTCTGATCATGAGGGCTGGGGGCTACCACATCAATGGAAAAAACTATTCCCTGCTCATATGGACCATGGGTAATATGAATCTTAGGGGATGACCCTCTATGACACAATGCATCACAACTAAGTCCCTCTCATAGAGATGAGACTTCTCCTTAGCATAGTTGGTAGGGTCCTCCTTCTCTAGGGAGACTCAATAGGTTGGCCAAATACTCCTCTATTAGGGTTATTCTAACATCCCTAACCGTGCCAACCAAACTGCCCGATCCTCTACCTACTGAGCTAAAAAATCCTCTCATTAAACTCGGGTAAGTAGGTAAATCCAAAGAACGTAAGTACTCCCACCGTAGGGCCTTTATTTTTGCACCTAGGGTAAACCCTTCTCGCTCAAGAAAGTGGAAGTCTACTTTCCTACCGGTGGTTACCATCCTTCCCGTGCAAGAGATGGAAATGGTGGGCCTAAGAGGAGGATGAACCGTCGGTTCTTCCCAAGTCGGCTCATTTCTCGCTGTTGCCCAGCAAGCAACCCAAGAGAGGGGGGGGGGGGGGGGTGAATTGGATCTTAATTAAAAATGTGAAATTTTGACTCGTGATGGAATAGGAAGTGATTTGTTAATCTAAAGAGTCAGTTTGGAATGCTAGAGGAATGAAGACAGTGAGATAATGAAAAGCACGGCACAAAGATACAAGATTTATAGTGGTTCGGAGCTAACCTTGCTCCTACGTCCACTCCTCAAGTTTCACTTGAGATTTTTACTATAATTCTAGAATTACAGCACGGTTGTTTTACAAGCTCACAACCAAACTTGTTGTTTTATCGGCTCACAACGAACCTCCTCGTTTATTTTACTCGGGTTCACAAACAATCCGGTTGGTTTTCACAAAGGATCACCAACTACAACCTTGGACCTCCTGATTCAATCCGTTGATTGAATCAAGCACCTAAATATAAAAGTGAATGTGTGAACACAAGCTTCTGAAAAAGCAGATAAAACAATATTAACAAGAATAGGAAAAAGAAGCTTCTCAGAGAATTTTTGCCGATTGAGATGCTGCTTCTTTTCTTCTGGATCCTCTCCTGAATTAGTCAGCAGTGGAAGATCTTTCTATTTTGGTTCTGGTGCAGAGAAGGGATGAGTTCTTGATGAAGAGTTGCTTTCTTCCGATTTTCACTTGGAGTGTCCTTTGAGCTCTTGTGTGAAGAGATTTGCTTGATCTGCCTTTCATGGATTTTTCTTCTCTTGATCTCTATTTCACTCAGAATGGGTCCTCTTAGAGCTCCATTTTTGAAAACTAGCCGTTAGACTCAAGAAAGTAGCCGTTGTATCGTGCCTGGTATTTCTGACAAAGTGTCTGTTGAAGCTGGAGTCATCTCGCCCATCCAGGAGTTGGCTCGACTAACATGGGAGACGTCTCGCATGATTCTGGAGTCGGCTCTGGCTCGGGATCCCTCTGACAGATTATCGATCGATTCTTGTTGGAGTCGGCTCGCATGGTTTGGGAGTCGTCTCGCATCCTGGTCCCCGAAAAATGAGTTCTCTGCCTTGTCTGAGAGAGTCGACTCGTAACAGTTGGGAGTCGACTCGCGCTTCGTCCGAAGGATGGGAGATGGCTCGTGCTTGACTCGAGTCGACTCGTGCTTTGCGACCCGAAATACTACTTTCTATCTGTCTGAGAGAGTCGACTTGTAATAGTTCGAAGTTGACTCAAGCTTCGTTCGAAAGATGGGAGACGGCTCGCGCTTGACTCGAGTCGACTCGCGCTTTGCGATCCGAAATACTACTTTCTGTCTGTCTGAGAGAGTCGACTCGCGCTATTGTGGAGACGGCTCGAGGATGTGCCAGTATGCCATGCTTGTGCCGGAGTCGACTCTTACTTTTTGGGAGTCGACTCGAGTTCTGAAAAATGCTTAAATGGTTCCAGAACTTGAGTTTAAGATCCATGAACCATTTCCTAAGGTATTCTTTTGAAGTTATAACATTGTTACCCCGAAAACAAGTAATGTTAGTCCAACAAGGAATGCACTCAAAATGTTTTGGCACATCAAAACCAAGTAGGGGATCAATCAATTACTCAGCAATCTCCCCCTTTTTGATGATGACAAAACATTGAGTGTTTGCAACCAAGAATCAATTACATAAATATCTCCAATCAAGAATGTATGCTCAATTTTAATTTATCCGAGATATGAAAGGTGTGAGCAACAACTTCAATATTATAATGCTCCCCCTTTCACTTGGAATTGTGTAGTTATGTGAACTGTTTTGTTTAACCATTGTGAGTCTTTGTATCCATGATGAAACTTCTCTCTCCCTTAATTTGAGCATTTGTTTAAACATCGTTCATTTAGCTCCTCCTAAATTAGTGCATTTATTTTGCCTTTACCATTTGTATTTAGTTCTTCCTAGTTCTTCTCTTCCTAACTCTTCTTCCCTTTTTGTCATCAGCAAAATATATTAGAGAGTGCAGTGATCATAAGATACGGAGAAGATGAGGAAAGAGATTGATTATTGCATTTCATCAAGAGGTTGCATACATGACTGATTCAAAATGAGGTACAATAGATCTGAAGAACTTTCTCCTATACATAGACTAAGTTATAGGGGATGAATTCTTGAGGAGGACCCTGGTTGACTTGTGATAAGTTGGGTGATTGCCATGAGGATATCTCCAAGACTTTTGAGGATCTCAGAGCTCTCCAACCGCTGAAACTTACTAAGTTGACTTATCGTCTCAGTGTTCTTTTGCAGTTGCTCCAGTAGTAGGTTGGCAAGTTTTTCCGCATTCTCGTTTAGCTTCTCCACGTCTCTTCGGACCGATACTTGCACACTCCGTGTGTTTTCTTCTATATCTAGAAACCGTTGGTATTGAGCTTGAAGAAGGCAACGGAGGCTTGTCAACTCAGCTTTTATCTCACTTACGGTCCGAGTGAGAGCCACTGTAGAGGGTATGAGCTCTGAAGAAGGTGTTCCACTATTCAGACCTCGGGAGGCCATCTCATCAAGCATGAAGGAGGCCATCCTTCGCAGCTGATCATCACTTAATGTGGGTGGAGGAGCTTGAGTAGAAGGTTCTGGAAGTTCTGTGGCTGAAGTAGGAGGAGGAGGTGGAGGAGAAAGTGGTGGTGAAGGTGGAGCTCTGGAGGGGAGGTCTTCTTGGTGTGACCGGGCTCCCTAACCCAAACATTTTTTTGTTTACATAGTCAGTGTTTCATAGCTCACGAGAAGTATCCCCTTCAGATATGGGAACTCTGGATTCCCTAAAAATTAAGGTGAAGGCCATGCCATAGGGTAAACTAGTTTTTTTCTTGGACACGGCTTCTAGGATGTGAAGTTACATCAGTCTAGCGAAATTTAAAGGCAGTTCGTTTACAATGTGATACATGACTGCTAGGTCTCTTTCAGAAATGAAATCAAATCTTCCCGTTTTTGGAAAGAGGACCCGACCTATAATACTAAGAAGCAGTCGCATTTCAGCTGAGAGCTGATTTGTGAAAACTTCCTCCATTGGACTAATGGGCTCTCGTCCTAATATTGTCCTGAGTGCTTCTGCCCTATCAGGATGGGAAGAAGGTGAAGGCCCTGTATTGGGAAAGCAAAATATTCTAGATAGTAGGGCTTCGGTTACAACCACTTAAACATCCTTGACCCATCCCACCAACGCACCGTCTCCCTTTACTATGGTGCTGAAAAATTTCCTAATTAGGCTTGGGTATGTAGGGACGTTCAGTGAGCAGAGAAGTTCTAGACCTAGGGCTTTTAGATGATTTCCTAGGCTAAATTCCTCGTGAGAAAGGAAGCGGAAATCAACCTTTCTACCAGTCGTGACCGCCCTCATGTCGCACGAGTGAAGGATCTCCGGTCTAGGAGAGGAAGGAGCCACGGATCTGGAAGGATTTGGCTCATTCCTTGCTTTTGACCGTTGCTCCGACTCGTTTGCCACGATAGGATGTTTTCCGCATGAGCTAGAGGATTTCTTGGGAGCCATGGGGACCTAACCTAGGTTAGACTTGGAGGTGAACCTAGGGTTTTGGAAATACTAGATGATCGGAAGCTCGGGGATAGAGAAGACCTCAAGTAGAAAGCTCAGGAAAAATGAATGAGGAGACGGCTCGGGTATAAAAAAAACGTCGATTCGTCCTCGAGACGTCTCGCGCAAAGGTCGAGATGACTCGACAGTGTCAGCTTTCCTTCGAGACGTCTCACGCAAGAGTTTGAGACGACTCAGCAAAGATAGGTTACTGTGAGTTCGACCTTGAGACATCTCGCGCAATAGCTAGAGACGACTCTCACGCGAGTCGACTCGGATTCTTCTCGAGTCGGCTCAAGGTCCACTTTTCTCCAAGCCATTTATAATGGTTAGTCCAAAAAGTTCTAGAATTGGTTTGGTTGACTTTTATCTTTAGAAAATACTCATGAAGGCGCAATTTGATTGGGAAATAGGACATGAAGGAATGAATTGAGGGAAGTGAAAGCATGATCATTGAAAGGGGTCAATTACTTCCAATTTTCTTCTAAGAGTATGGAACCTATCTTCATTCAAAGGTTTCGTAAAGATGTCGGCTAATTGATCGTCGGTGCACACAAAATCGAGTGATATGTCTCCATTTGAGACATGATCCCTTATAAAGTGATGTCGTATTTCAATGTGTTTAGTTCTTGAGTGTTGAATTGGATTCTTAGATAAATTTATAGCACTAGTATTATCACAGTTAATGGGTATTTTTGTTTGCTTAACCCCATAATCTTCTAATTAATGTTTAATCCATAAGATTTGAGCACAACAACTTCCGACTGCAATATATTCGGCTTCCGCAGTTGATAATGCAACCGAATTTTGCTTCTTACTAAACTATGAAATTAAGTTTTTACCTAAAAGTTGACATGTGCCACTAGTGCTTTCTCTATCTAATTTACATCCTGCAAAGTCAGCATCTGTGTATCCTATTAATTTCAAACTAGAGTCTTTTGAGTACCATAACCCTATATGCTGAGTTCCAACTAGATATTTAAAAATCCTTTTAACTGCAAGTAGGTGTGACTCTTTTGGATTTGATTGAAATCTGGCACACATGCATACACTAAACATAATATCTGGCCTACTTGCGGTAAGATACAAAAGGGATCCAATCATATCCCTATAGAGCTTTTAATCTACACTCTTACCTGCCTCATCCTTGTCTAATTTGCATGACGAGCTCATGGGTGTACCTATGGACTTATTGATCTCCAAACCAAATTTTTTAAGCATTCCTTTGATATATTTGGCTTGATTAATAAATATTTCATCCTTTAGTTATTTGATTTGCAATCCAAGGAAGAAATTCAGTTCACCCATCATACTCATTTCAAATTCACTTTGCATTAATTCCGCGAATTCTCGACACAAATTGTTGTTGGTAGCTCCAAATATAATGTCATCTACATAGATTTGTACTATCAACATGTCCTTGTCTTTTCTTTTCAGAAATAAAGTCGTATCAACATATCCTCTAGTGAATTTGTTTTCCAATAAGAATTTACTCAATCTATCATACTAGGCTCTTGGTGCATGTTTTAGACCATAGAGTGCCTTGTTAAGTTTAAACACATGATTAGAGTAGATGTGATCTTCAAATCCTGGAGGTTGTTCTACATATACTTCTTCAGTTATATACCCATTTAGAAAGGCACTTTTGACATCCATTTGATATAGTTTGAAGTCCAAGGAAGTGGCAAAGGCAAGCAAAAAACCTGATAGCCTCTAGCCTAGCAACTGGAGTAAAAGTTTCATCAAAGTCTATTCTTCTTCTTGGTTATACTCCTTTGCTACGAGCCTAGCCTTATTTCTTATAACAACACCATTTTCATCTAACTTGTTTCTGAAGACCCATTTTGTACCTATTATAGGATAATTCTTAGGTCTTTCAATTAGTTCCCAAACATTGTTTCTTGTGAATTGATTTAGTTCTTCTTGCATGGCATTTACCCAATCTGCATCTTCTTCTACTTCTTCTAGAGTCTTTGGTTCAATTTGAGAGACAAAGGTTAAGTAGTTATTTGCGTTTCTAAGAGATGCCCTTGTCTTAATTTGATGTGCTGGATCTCCTATAATAAATCCTTTAGGATGGCTAGCTGCATATTTCCACTCCTTATGATGCCCCCGAGCTAAGCTCGGGGCACTCTAGAGCGTCTAGCAAGAGTGTTGAGTGATTGTTGTTCCCCTATTTGATTTTGATGAGCCCAAAACACTTGAGTATATTTCATATTATACTAATGAATTCAAATGAAAAATATTGTTGAATGTGCTAGAATGATTTAAAAAAATGGTTCAAGGGCCTTTTTAATTCCACATTTACTATGTTCGGAACCAATCGCAATTTTCACCCTGCACTCGAGTCGACTCCGAAAGATTCTCGAGTCGACTCTGGCACAAAGGTTGTTAAATGGCACACACTCGAGCCGACTCGCAGTTCGAATGAGTCAACTCCAGATGGATTGACAGAAAGCAGGATTTTTAAGTACAGAACGCGAGTTGACTCCGACTGAGACCGAGCTAACTCCTAAAGCAAAGACAGAGAAGTATTTTCTGAGGTACAGTGCCCGAGTCGACTCCAACAGTGGACGAGTCGACTCCTACAAAAAGATAAAAGACCAGTTTGTAAGCCAACTAATAGTGAGTCGTCTCCAACTGATATCGAGTCGTCTCCAACATATATCGAGTCGTCTCCGACTAATAACGGCTCGACTCCAGCTATGGACGAGTCGACTCCGACAAGAAAGATAGAAGAATGGTTTCTATCCGACTGAGACCGAGCCGACTCAAGGATTTCACGAGCTGACTTGAGAAGATCACGAGTCGACCCCATACAGATGTGAGTTGACCCCAGAACTGTCTCAGACAAAATACAGAAAAACAGCCGAAAAACAGCTAAGCCTTAGGGCCGACCCCAAGTAGATTCGAGTCAACTCCAAGGACCAAGTCAAAGATCGAGCCGCCTTCAACTGAGAATGAGCCGACTCCAACAAGAAAGATAGAAGGTCGGTTTTTAATACACTGAGATCGAGTCGACTCCAATAAAGGAAGACAAAAAATCAGTTTCTGGCGTACTGAGACTAAGTCGATACCTGAAGGCTGCGAGTCGACTCTTGTTTGGCGAGTCAACTCCTAAATATCGCGAGCTGTCTCCTGAAAAATATGCCTCGGTAGTACTATTAAGAGATATAGTGAGCGAGTCCTCTCCTGAAGAACATGAGTCGTCTCCAGTTTCAGCCGAGCCATCTCTTAGTGTTGGGAATTGTATCCTAAAAGTCAATCATCGGCATATTGATGATTGAATTTTGTAAATAAATTAACAAATTAATAAAGTGTTATTTGGCATTATTCATCATTTTATTGAACATCTTCAAATGAACTCTTATATAATGAAGTCCTTAGGACTTATTTTATAGTAAAGGAGGATTTATCTTCAAGTCCTTAAATCTATTCGCGACCAAATGATATACTGTTACTAGGACGACAGCATTATCGAGATTAGGTCATTGTGAGACATATACGTTGGTTGTCCTCTTAACTAAGGAATTTGGAGTCACTGATATGTCACACAGGTGAAGTGTAGGAGTACATTTCACTGAACGTGACCAATTCCGGAACACTCCACTGTCGAGAGATGTTCCGAGTGGATATAGGTATAAGTATCCCTCAGACCTGAGATCACCACAGTGATTAGCAAGCAACTCACTGAACTTTGATACCGGACTAGCAGAATTTCTAATTCTGGGATAGAATGTTACTGGGTGCAGTCAAGTATTGGCGAAATCAGTGAGTGAGTCAAGATGGAATTGACCCCTCCTAGAAACAGGAGATAATGCTTTGTGTTCAATTTAGCAAAATCTTGGCCAGGGTAATACTTGTGAGGAGTCACAGAATTTCTAAAGTTGAATCACATCATGAATGCACTGATTACAGAGTTGACAGAACTCTAAAGTCATCCTGGCATTAGGAGTCAAAGGGATGAATTATACAGTAACCATAGTTCAGGATTTCAGAATATTTGCTTCGCATATATTCGGCCTATCCGAACGTCGAGTACCATTGCTACTGGCCTATCCGAACGTCGAGTACCATTGCTACTGGTCACATCGATTAGTGCAGAAAGTCGTTCCTGTACTACTGGCCTAGGTTCGAACCTATAAGGTCACACGCATAGAAGTTTTCTGATTGATCAAGATAGCTGATCGATGGCTTAGAATCATTCAGGGGTAATTTGGTCAATTCGATTGGCAAATGATCTTATAAAATAATTAAAGTAATTATTAGAGAATTAATTAGTAATTATATTACTAATAAACTCAATTTGATTGAGTAAATGGACTAAGGATGAGCCAAATTGAATTGGATTCAATTCTGGGCTCAATCAGGGTTTTTGACCTGATTGGATTAGGTCTGAATCAAGAGGACTTAGGTTGACCAAATTAAATTAGATTAAATTTGTGCTTAATTAGGGATTGACCTAATTGGATTAGGTTCAACCCAAGGTAATTGGATAATCCTAATTATTAGGATTTAATTAAATTAAATGGGTTTGATCTGAAACTGTTCGGATCTTGAAATCCATATGTCACATATCCATGCATGGCGCCATAAATTAATTTTTAATATGATTAAAAATTAATTTAATTTATTTAATGGTGCCATGGGACATGTGGCACACATCAGGGACCTCCTTCATCATCAGATGGGGCGAAATGGAGAGATAAATTCATGAAAAGAATTGGATAAGATCAAATTCTCTCTCTTCATGGCATATGTCATCCTTATCTTTATCTCACTTCTAATTAAGTTTGAATTTCAAAATTAAACACCACAAAATCACCTCATGATCCTCTAATCTGATTGTGGGCATGGAAATTTCAAAATTGAAAGAAGGAAGTGGCAACATGATGAATGGTTTAGATTAGATCAAGCTTCATCATGTATTGGCGCATGAAACAAGCATTTGAATTTTGAATTCAAAACCCCATAAAATCCTCCCAAAATATTGGAAGGTTGGCGTGTGAAGAGGAGTGGAGGGCGACATTAAAAGGACCTCCATCAGCTTGTGGCCGAAATTAAGAGAAAAAGAAAAAAAAAAGAAGGAAGAAAGGAAAAAGAAAGGAGAGGAACCCTAGTTCATGCATGGAAAAATTCTGCATTCAATCTAGCCGACTTCTTCCTCCTCTAAGTCCATCATGCCATTAGTGTTAAGGGTCCCTGATAAGAGCTTTTAGATCAGATCTAAGTCCTCTTCAATCCCTATAAACCATTCCTTCAAATTCTTACAAGAAGGCAGATCAAAAGTTGATAGCGTTGGGAAGATCAGATTTCAGCTTCAAGAAATTCTGTGCAAGCTAGCACTTCCGCAGGATTGGATCACTCTAGAAGCTTCACGTGGATTACTCGTAGAGGCCAGACGAGTGTGTGGCTACGAAGCTCGAGCATCAGATCCATTATATTCTGATTTTGCAAAGGTATAAATCTGATACCAGTAATTTAGATAAGATCTAATCCCCGAGGGTTAAAACTCTTCAGGGGATCTTCACCGAATAATCTTCAGAACCTATTCAATGGATATTCGAAGATTAGTTGGATCATAGATTAGTCAAGTTTAGAACTTAATAATGTCATTTCAGATCTGATATTAATTATGCAAATGATTTAGCATAATTGTTTAAACGATTCCGGCATATCGATCAAATGTGTTATAGTGATGTTTTGAAATCTGATTTCTTATACATGCTACAATTAAAATGTTTAATTCAATGTTTTCCGATGCAATTTTAAATTAAAAAGAACTACGTGTGGCTTGATCTCCCTTGTGAAGGAGTACGTAGGCAACCCGAACAGGTGCAGTCACAGAAAAATTTTAAAATTTCAGCATGCAATGACTGCTAGAACCCACCGATCTCTTCCAGTAGTATCAGAGCCAGGTTCTCTATTTAAACTTTTATATTTTAATCATTGAAATTAAATCTAAAATTATGAATATGTTTAGATCAGATCTAAAGTAGATTTATGAATGATTTAATTGCTGATTATGAATGATTAGCTAGATCTGAAATTTAGATGCATGTGATGCATGTTATGTTAATATATGTAACATGAATAAATTTGAAATCATAAAATTGTTTAGATTAGATCTTAACAAAATATATGATTCATTTAATCACTGATTTTAAAAGAATTATCAGATCTGAAAATAAATGCAAAAGTTGTATGATGTTTGAATTAATTCGTAAAAGTTTATATATGTGATATATGAACATAAATCATCTAAGATTTAAACATGAATTAAATCTGAATTTTAACATGATTAATTATAAATCTCAGATCTGAAAAATAAGTTTTAAGAACTGAAACTTTGCAATTAATATGTAATTAAGAATTATGCAATGATCAGAATTTTCATAAGCGTATACTTATTTGAGAATTAAGTGATATGAAAACCAAGATCTAGAATTGTAACTCAATTAAATGACAATTGCATAATTCATGGGACATTTGGATTAGCTCAAATCAAGTTCATTAGATTGGGTTAGACCTAGGGTTAGAATCAAACATGGTCTAATTAGAGTTAATTGATCAAATCTAATTAAGTAGTAACTAGATTAGGTCAAGAAAACTCTAGGTCAAATACAATAGTTGTAGATTGATCAATTCTATGTCTTTGATTAGACCAAGATAGAACTTAATTTAGGCTCAGAGGTAGAGCCCGTCATTTGAGTGATCAAATCAAAATTGATTAACCAATCGGTGTCTAAGGTAAGTTTGGCAGACTTGACCGATGGTTTTTAATTGGGAGCTACTCGCACTGATTCGTCTTTGTCGAGTTAATGGCATATCCCTTCCACCGATCTCACTTACATGGCTGACATGGTCAATCACATTTTGATTGGATCACTTAATGATTCGAGTTGACCCATGCCTTAAGAAAAATCAGTATGACCGATTTAGGTGTCGCTTTAACCGAATTGAATCTAGTTCTTATTAATCTGACTTGATGAAGTCAGTGGAACACTACAGTAAAAGGGGGAAACGCCGACGCTTAAATACCGACGCTAGGGAAAAGCGTCGGTAAATTCTTCTCCGCGCTAAATTTTGCCGACGCTTTTAGTGAGCGTCGGCAATTTGAAGGATTAGACGACGCTTAAAAGCGTCGTCGTAGACTGAGGCCAAACGACGCTTTAAAGCGTCGTTGTTGTTGGCCTAACACGACGCGTATAAGCGTGGTTAATCGAAACGCTAAAACGACGTTTATAAGCGTCACCGAAGGCCCCTTAAAACCAGGCGGCCGACCCCGAGCCCGCATGCTTGCCCTAGCTACTCCCGAGCCCCCTCTTTCTCCTCCTCTCCGGCGCTGAAGCCACCGAACCCAGCGGCCTTCGTCTTCCTCCTCTCCGGCGCTGCCTTAGCCCCCATCTTCCTCCTCTCCGGTGCGGATCGTCCGACTCCTACCTCCTCTCCTCCTCCCTCCTCTCCGGCGTCGACCGACCGACCCCAACCCGCTCCGCCCTAGGTAGTTTTCTTCTCCTCCCTCCTCTCCCTCCTTCTCGCTTGTTCTACTCCTTCTCCACCTCCTCTTGTTCGTGTTTTCGTGGGTATTTTTTTCTTTTTTAACTGATTCTCTAGCTTCGCCTTCGCCCGAGGATCTCCTCCTCCTCCCTCCTCTCCGGCGCTGTCCGAGCAGGCCTCAAGACTCGATCGAGCGGTATCCCTCCTGTCCGGAGACCTGCGTCGACCGACCGGCCTGAAGCAACGAGGTAATGCATTATGCTCTTGTATTGTTCTTTCTGTTGGATTTAAATTTTGTTATTTGAGAAAGGATTGGACATCCATATTAGAATGGTTTTAAGCATATCTGTTCTCAGTGCAATTTAACTATACCTATCTTGCAATATATATGTTAGTTGATAATAGAATGGTTTCAAGCATATCTGTTCTCAGTGCATGTCTTGGTCCTCATAATCTCTACAGAAAAATAATAATATATGGGAAAAGGAAACATATGTTAGCTAAGTGCTTGCAGAGCTCTTTGTTGAATTTAGAGGATCTTCCTATGCAGCTATGAAGTGACAATTTTAGTACTCTTAATGCTGTAGTTTGTACTAGATTCTGCTCCAGTGGGGTCATATAATTTTTTTTTTTGTTGTATTTTTTATTCCACCTTTTGCAGTATATGTGGCAACTGGCCCTGATTTTCTTTTCCAGAGAGGACTATTAAGTTGCTTTTGTTATGAAACTTAGTATGATTAACATTAATGCTTTTGCAATTTGTGGTATTTATGTGCATCGGCATTTTTATTTTGTCACACAGTGGTAACTACGACAGCAAATCGAGGGCTATGCTATATTTTATACAGAAGGTGTTGAGTGCATTTTTGTGGTTGTTGACCACAATTGGATAAGTTATCTCATCCTTGTACATATTTGTTAACATGTCAATGTTTTTCACCATTAACAGCATTGTTACTATTCATACTAGCATAAAAGCTTTACTGTTCATATTAGCACAAAGGAGCATTATTAGGTCATATGGACAGAAAGTATTTAAGGTTGCGAATGGGAAGAAGTGCATCTTCATTGCTTACTTGAATACAATAAATGCTTCCATTAAACAAAGCTCATCCTTTTGCTTGAGGATGTTTTTATGCTTCTGCCAGTCCTCTTAATGAACCTAAATTCATTTTGCCGATGGTCAAGTGGTAAAAATTATTTCTTCCAATACTTTGAGATTTGAAATGTTTATTACCTTATAAGATTCATTTCGTGTGTATGCATCTCGTACTCTATATGATAATGTGAATGTTGACTTGAGCACTGTGACTGATATATCTGGTAGGTAGCCAAAGCCTACCTAATTGGATATGGGCAGTTAAACATGTAAATGCTCATTATGTTTAAATGATAAGCTAATAGAGATTGGACTAAAACTTTCAAATAGCGAATTGGATTAAACTTGTCTTTTATGCTGGCTGGATGCTGAGTTTTTGTTTGCTAGCATGCATTGTCAAATAACCTGAATTTGTAAGATAGGATCTGACTAAACAACTATGCTTTGGACAAATTTGTGGATGTATATCAATTTTTGAGTTGATAATAGTGCTGGAAGTGCTAATGCAATTCTCCACTAATTAGGAGATAGGTCATGTCTAAATCTATGGAAACATCTACAGTTAACTATACCAGGGTCTAGGGAAGGACACAATTAACACAAAATGATGTATGCATTATACATATAAGTGATATGTTAGAATTTAAATCCACATGGACCATATCTAGATGTCGTCTATGTGTTATAGCTATGTCCCTAGATTTTCTTATGCATGGTATGCTTTCAAGATATTGATATCTATTGGGATAGAAGCAGCAACAGTATGTAAGAAGCTTTTGGATTCTTATGCATTTTGTTGGGACAAGTCTGAGATGTGTTCTCTCTTTATTTTACAAAATCAAGATTCGTTCCATGGAACAATTGATAGTATTTGACATACATGTATAATGCTAGTACCTTGGACTAATCCAGGTAAAGTAGTTAACTAGGCTAGCTAAAATGCCCCTTTCTCTCTTTCCGGAAATCTAAAATAGCATAGTATGTGCTGCCCACTTGCATTTACATATATCCTTCATCTTGAATACAGATATCATTTCTGTATGCTCTCCAACTGTGGTGTCAATTAATTGAGCTTGGTGGTCTCTTTCAGAGCAAAAAGAACATCTATAATGTAGCATGTCGTGTCCAATTTGAGTTTGCAGTAGACTCATGTCACTAACACTTACTTTAGTTGTCCATATTTTAGCAATTATATAGCTGGCATATCTCCTTTGCAGCTTGGTACTCCTCACAGATTGTGGGAAATATGCTGATGAGGACTAGAACTTTCATAGGAGGTAATATCTTTAGTGACGTCATTCATGAGAGTCTCCATTACCTTTGTTTGTACAAGAGAGCCACGAAGGTAGCAGCCCTATTCAGGATTTTTGGACCACATAATTAAAGGATGAAGTCACACCCTTTACCCTCCTAAAGTCTAACAACCAAAAGTTGATGTCATTCTTTTCAAGTCTTACAACCATGCAGTAATATGTTTACGACCATGAAAGCATTAAAATTTCTAGCAAGATGATGATGCCTCCATGGCAATAGAACTTTATTTAGTATAAATTTATCATTTAACCAAATATTGATTCTTTTTTGTGCATACCAGGTAACAATATGCCCCGAGGAAGACGATTTAGAGATGTGGAGTTCCAGCATTCTCATGTGGGATCTACTTCTGATCAGTCCCTACAGTCCCAGCAGCCATGTGAGCATCAGCAGCACGAGTTAGGATCTCAGCGCAAGCCTCCTGCTGATTGCCCGGAGGATGAGCTCCGAATCCAGGGTAATTCGATTTAAAGTTCATATTTTATGTTCATATTTGTCTTCAACTTTTTAAGACATATTTTATTTAATTATAATAGATGGACAAGGGACGGTGAGGACGAGACGGGGACCCACTCAAGCAAAGGATGTGTGGAAGCTTCCTCCGGGTGAGAAGATCATCATCCGATGCAACGAATTGGGGCAGCCCATCAATAGAGCTGGAAGTCTTCTATCAAGCTTTTTAGGATCGGTTGCACGCAAGGGTCAGCTGTGTCCGCTCAACTATATGAAGTGGAATGACATGCTTCCTTCGTATAAGGTTGAGCTTCTTAGACTTATACAGGTAATGAATTGAATTTATTCTTTTTAATTCGACACCTTCTGTATGTTAATTTGCTTAGTACCATAATTTTATTTTAGAGGTTTAATATTATTATAACATTCTGTACCTTGTTGTAGGGTAAGTTTGTACTCCCTCCAGAGAGCCATGATTGGGTGCTAAAGTCCCTCAACCGCAAATGAAAAGAATATAAAGCAAAATTGAAGACGGACTTCAAGCGCGAGGGTATGAGAGAGGAGGAGGTTGCTCGTGTGACTCCTCCTGATGTATACCCTCAGCAGTGGAGGGAGCTTGTTCACTACTGGTTTTCTGAAAGAGGACAGGTCACGTACATTGTTTCAATATCTTCTATTATCTTTATTATGAATATAGATTGCAAATATATACATTGAATCATATTATACTGTGTGCTTTTATTTTGGCAGACATATTCTAATATTGGTAGAGCTGCACGAGCATCTCAAGCAGTTCCTCATACTTTAGGCTCGAAGAGTTATGCGAGACGTAGAAATGAATTCGTAAGTTCTTTTAAAACTATTTGAAACTCTACTAACATATAGCACGTATCATGATAAATAGTTTGCCAATATAGTTTCCGTATGTGTAGATAGTAGAGCATGGAAGGGAGCCTGGTGAGGTAGAGTTTTATAAGATGACCCACACTCACCGAGATGGCAGCTTTGTCCGGGACGAGTCGAGAGATATAGTTGTATGTATTCATTTTTTATTTGATCATAATTTTTTTATTAATTTTACTTCTTTTAAATTATTAATGTGACTGTTTATTTTTTTGAGAGAGATATAGGAAAGAGCTACAAATCTTATTTCAGAGCGCGTCGGAGAGTCATCATCATCCGACGCGGCCAGTCGCGTCGAGGATCAGGTCTATGCCGAATTGATGGGCCCAGAATGTTATGGTCGCATGAGGGGTTACGGTATCGGAGTTACCCCCACTCAGCTGTCTGCAGTGAGCCGATATACTCAAGATGCCAGACAAGGTACTAGCACTGCAGAGGTTTGTAGTTTGAAGACAGATGGCACAGATAAAGCAGTCATATGAGACAAGGATAGAGGAGATGAGGCAAAGTCATATGACTGATATGGCGGAGTTGAAGCAGAGCCAAGAGTTGAAGATACAATCTTTGCAGGATCAGCTTGACCATATTTCATCTTTTTTGCAGAGATTTGCTCCTCCGGTACATAACTAAATATATTTGAATATTTTATATAATTATAATGTATTCTTGTATGAGCGTGATGACTTTCGTATTTTTAGTTTCTAAAGTATTTTTTTTTCTTGTAGGTTGCTGATACTTCATCTACTCGTAGAGATGATGATGCCGTCGACTCTTGATACATCGTAGATTGTGTACTTAGGAATTTAAGATGGATGTTTTTAGAATATTTTTGAAGTACAATGTAATCAAATATGATAATATGAATATTTTGAATGAAAAGTTCTTGTTTGTGATGTGTATTTTGTTATCTATGTGATTTAGTGTATGTGTTTTGTTAGAAATTAATGTATACAGAGTATTAAAAATTGCTTTTACAAATTTTATTTTTTTAAAAAAAATGCTATTGCCGACGCTATCTAGCGTCGGAAATACCAAGCAATCTTTCACGCCTTTACCGATGCTTCATAGCGTCGGTCTAGGAGCATAAGCCGACGCTTTTAAGTATTGGCACAGTCGAACAGTAACTACCGTGTGAAGTGTTGGTCGTAGTATGCCGACGCTTTTAAGCGTCGGGTTCTTGGAAGATGAACGACGCTTAAAAGCGTCGGCATAGAGCGACGACGCTTTTTTGACGCGTCGGCCTAAACCGGACCCACGCCCACCTGCCCGACGTCTGACCCACGCTTTGGGGAGCGTGGGCTGGAAGTGCGCCGACGCTTAAAAGCGTCGGTAGAGACCAAAAAAAGCGTCGAGAGATATCCTTTCTTTTATAGTGGAAGGATCTGGATTAATCGGTTCTTCTCATCTATTCTCAATTAAATCAAATCCTCTAAAATTATTAGGTCATAGCCTTCCATTAAGTTGGATGATAATGTGTCCAATGGCTAGATAATCATGGGAGGTGCCACATGCCTGGTGATTATTTGACCATTGAAATTATCATTCAATACATGATGAGTCGAGTGTACCTTCAATAGGTGATCAGGTGAGCCGAGCCACACTCGAGCTTGGTCATCTATTAGTAGATTACATGAAACCCTATCATTTAATGGTTGGACCTAACCAGAATTTTTGGTGGAGGCGCCACACGCCTGCCAAATAGACTGGGGCAAAATTATCACTAGAAATTGTTTGGTGAAACAATTGGTTCAGAACCTACCAATAGGTGCATATGGGTTGGCCGAGCCACACTCGGGCCCATATGCGATCAATTGGGTTCTAGTGCTCACTAAAGATTTAAGTGTAATTCTTCGAATTTGAGGTAGAGACTATAAATTTGTATAAAATAGTGGAAGAATCTTTAGACTAAAGTCCAAGTCTTTAGGGTATTGTCGATTCATATACTGATAGCCGATTTTCTTTTTATGCAGAAATGGCCACTAGTTTGTCACTTCGTTCGTTGTTGGATAATGACAAGTTGACTGGACCCAATTTCAACAACTGGCTTAGAAAACTTAAGATAGTGCTAGAGCATGAACGAATCCTTTATGTGATAATGGATCCAGCACCTGAGCAGCCTGCTGCTAATGCACGGGGTACGGTTAGAGAAACTTATCAAAAGTGGCCCAGTGACCGTATCACTGTCCGATGCATTATGCTTGCTGCGATGAGCGACGAGTTCAGTCGCCGGTTCGAGAACGCCCAGCCTGAAGAAATCGTTCAAGTATCAAATGAATCTTTTGGCACTCCCACGACGTTGAAAGGCATAAGACTAGTTGTACTATTTTCAGCGCACAAATAAAGAATGGGGCATCAGTAACTGATCATGTATTGTACATGATTGAGTTGATCAAGCGCCAGAGCACTCTCGGTTTTCTCCTACATGATCAATTGGGGAAAGATGCAATACTGAACTCTCTTCCTGGTTCGTACCACCCATTTCTCACTAACTTTCGTATGACGAAACCGGTAGTAAATTATCACCAATTGTTGGGTTTACTACAAACTTTTGAGAAGGATCACCAACTCCTAAAAGGGTCGGTGAATTTAGTGGGAGGTTCGTCCAGGGGTCATGGACCCTTTAAGAAAGGAAAGAAGAAAAATAAAAATCAAAAGAAAAAGGTGCATCATGCTGAGCAGAGTCAGACTAAGAAGGAGAAGGCTGATCAGAGTAAGGCTGAGTGCTTCTTCTGGAAGAAGCAGGGGCATTGGAAGAGGAACTGTCCTCAGTACATTGCCTTTCATGACCCGAACAGGCCAAAAAAAAGATGCAATCAGTTGCAGATCAAGGTACTTATATGATAACACCTTGTAATTTCTCAACTTGTGATAATTCGACCTGGATATTGGATACCGAAAGTCCTTTTAATATTTGTAATTCGTTGCAGGGACTACAAGTCAGTGAGAGATTTGAAGAAAGCGAAAGGTTCCTAAATGTTGGAGATGGAAGATCAGTTCCAGTTCTAGCTTTAGGAATTCTGAAACTTGTATTCAATTCTCAAATAATAGTCTTAAGTGACTGTCACTTTTGTCTTTTTCTATTGAATGTAATTTCTGTAGGCCTTTTGGCCATAAATGGTTATAAGATTTCAATAAAAAGAAATTACTGTGATATCGTTATAAATGGTGTTACTGTAATGCATGGACAATTGAGTAATGGGATTTACATATTATCACAACCTATTAATGTAATGTACAAGTCAAGTAAGCGCCCTAGAATAGATAATGTCACAGATGTCTACCTTTGGCATCATAGGCTAGGTCATATTAACAAAAATAGAATGAACAAGTTAAATAAAGAGGGAATCCTCAATGTTAATGATTGTGAATCATTGACAACCTGCGAGTCATGTCTTCTTGGTAAGATGACTAAATCACTTTTTACCGAAAAAGGTGAACGAGCCAGTGATTTATTGACCCTTGTACATTCTAATGTATGTGGGCCAATGAGTACAAATGCTAGAGGTGGGTATTCATATTTTATTACATTTACAGACGACCTTTCTAGGTATGGTTATGTCTATTTAATGAGACATAAATCTGAATCATTTGAAATGTTCAAATTATATCGTAATGAAGTAGAAAAACAAACTCGAAAAAGTATTAAAACTCTTCGATCAGATCGAGGAGATGAATACCTCTCCAGTGAGTTTTTGACATATCTAGGAGAAAATGGGATTCTCTCCCAATAGACTCCTCCAAGTACACCGCAATATAATGGTGTGTCAGAAAGGAGAAATCGAACTCTGTTAGACATGGTTCGTTCCATGATGGGGTTTGCTGATCTGCTCATATCCTTTTGGGGATATGCACTTGAGTCAGCCTATTATATACTTAATAAGGTTCCAAATAAATCTGTGAATAAAATACCACATGAAATGTGGACGGGACGGAAACCGGTACCTTCTCACTTTAGGGTTTGGGGTTGTCCGGCCTATGTCAAACGTTTGAAAGCAGACAAACTTGAAGCCAAGTCTGATAAATATTTCTTTGTCGGTTACCCTAAAGAAACTAAAGGATATTATTTCTACCTTGCTAAAGAACAAAAGTTGTTCGAAAGCAATAGAGCTGTTTTCTTGGAAAAGAAATTTCTTGGAGAAGAAAGTAGAAGCTCTAATGTAGAACTTAGGAAAATTCAACATGTAGAAGACCCAACACCATCCACTGAACCTATTGAGTCAGATTTGAGTAGATCAGATCCCGAACCCATCTTAGATGCACCATTAAGGCGATCAGGTAGAGTACCACGTCAGCCGGACATATACTACGATTTTTTGGTCTGGGACGGGGATCCTGTCGAACTTGATGAAAACGATGAGAATCTGATCACTTATATGGATGCAATGCAGAGGTATGACTCTGATAAATGGCTTGGAGCCATGCAATCCGAAATGGAATCCATGAAGGTCAATGATGTATGGACATTAGTTGACCCACCCAAAGGGATTAAACCCATAGGGTGTAAGTGGATTTTCAAAAGAAAATGGAGCGCAGACAGAAAGATGGAGACCTATAAAGCCCGTCTGGTTGCCAAAGGATATCGTCAGGGTTATGGTATAGACTATGACGAGACGTTTTCTCCTGTGGCAATGCTCAAATCCATTCGGATTATACTTGCAATAGCAGCACACTTAGATTATGAGATCTGGCAGATGGATGTTAAAACCGCTTTTCTAAATGAGGATTTAGAAGAGGAAGTGTATATGATATAACCTGAAGGCTTTACATTTGCAGATGAGTCTAAAGTGTGCAAGCTTCAAAAATCCATCTATGGATTAAAGCAAGCTTCACGGAGTTGGAACATACGATTTGATAAGGTGATCAAATCATATGGCTTCATTAAGAATGAAGAGGAACCTTGCATTTATAAATGGGCAAATGGTTCAGTTATTATATTTCTTGTTTTGTATGTGGATGACATTCTATTAATTGGAAATGATGTCCCTGCATTACAAGAAATAAAGGTCTGGTTGTCATCTCAATTTGCCATGAAAGATTTGGGTGAAGCATCTTACATCCTTGGGATGAAGATCTATAGAGATAGATCTAAAAAATTGATTGGATTATCCCAGTCTACATACATTGATACTATGCTGAAGAGGTTCAGCATAATTAATTCCAAGAAAGGCTATCTTCCGATGGGCCATGGAATTAACTTCTCTAAGAAGGATTGTTCGACAACTCCTCAAGAAAGAGAGAGTATGAGTAGAATTCCATATGCTTCGGCAGTGGGATCTATAATGTACGCTATGACATGTACTAGACTAGACATGGCATACTCATTAGGAGTAGTGAGTAGATACCAGTCTGATCCAGGTAGCAACCACTGGAAGGTTGTAAAAACCATCCTTAAGTATTTGAGAAATACTAAGGACCAGTGGCTTGTCTATGGTGATTCTAACTTGATACTTGAGGGATATACCGATTGAAGTTTTCAGTCAGATCAAGATGATAGCAAGAGCGTGTCGGGATATATCTTTACTCTTAAGGGTGGGGCCATCTGCTAGAAGAGTTCCAAGCAGAATACAGTGGCAGATTCTACATGTAAAGCAGAATACATCGCAGCATCTGATGCCACCAAGGAAGCTGTATGGTTGTGGAAGTTCATCACCGAGCTTAGAGTGGCACCCTCCATTGATGGTCCGGTGCTTGTATTTTGCGACAATACTGGAGCCATAGCTCAAGCAAGAGAACCCAAAGCACATCAGCGGACCAAGCATATTCTACGTCGCTACCAACTGGTTCGAGAGATCGTCGAACGAGATGATATTGATCTTCAGAAGATTGACACAAAAGAAAATCTGGCTGACCCATTTACCAAAGTTCTCGGCATCAAATAGTTCAACGAACACAAGTCGAAAATGGGTATTAGATACTGTGCCGATTGGCTTTAGGCTAAGTGGGAGTTGTTGGAAATTGTATCCTAAAAGTCAATCGTCAGCATATTGATGGTTGAATTTTGTAAATGAATTAACAAATTAATAAAGTGTTATTTGGCATTATTCATCATTTTATTGAACATCTTCAAATGAACTCTTATATGATGAAGTCCTTAGGACTTATTTTATGATAAAGGAGGATTTATATTCAAGTTCTTAAACCTGTTCGCGACCAAATGATATATTGTTACTAGGATGACAACATTATCGAGATTAGGTCATTGTGAGACATATACGTTGGTTGTCCTCTTAACCAAGAAGTATAGAGATACTGATATGTCACACAGGTGAAGTGCAGGAGTACATTTCACTGAACGTGACCAATTCCGGAACACTCTACTGTCGAGAGATGTTCCGAGTGGATATGGGTATAAGTATCCCTCAGATCTGAGATCACCATAGTGACTAGCAAGCAACTCACTGTACTTTGGTACCAGACTAGCAGAATTTCCAATTCTAGGATGGAAGGTTACTGGGTGCAGTCAAATACTTGCGAAATTAGTGAGTGAGTCAAGATGGAATTGACCCCTCCTAGAAACAGGAGATAATGCTTTATGTTCAATTTAGCAAAACCTTGGCCAGGGTAATTCTTATGAGGAGTCACAAAATTTCTAAAGTTGAATCACATCATGAATTCAAACACATAATAATATATAAGTTACAACACAATATAAATAATATGAAAAATGGTAGAAGCTCTCAAACAGATTTTTATGTTGAAGGAAGATGTGGCTTCTCCTTTTCTGGATCCTCTCTTGAATGCGTTGGTGGTTGAGGATCAGAGAATCGGGCCTTGAATGTGAGGAGTACTTCTAAAATCAATGTAAGCATAGTTACTCCTCTTTTCTTTTTCAAAAAGGCTCTAAACTTTCTTTTGGGACGATGTAAACTTGAAAGCCCTTCAATGGATATTTTGTTCTTGTCTCCCTTCTTCTTTTAAACATTTTTCAAGGCTCTTTTTTTTGAAAAATAGCTGTTAGAGAGAGTAAGAGAGCCGCTCTGACATTACTGTGCAGCCTGACAATATGACCGTTGAGTTTTGAGTCGAGTCGTGCGACTAGGAGACGGCTCGGCTGAAACTGGAGACGACTCGTGTTCTTTAGAAGACGACTCGCTCCCTGTATCTCTAATAGTACTGCCGAGGCATTTCTTTCAGGAGACGGCTCACGACATTTAGGAGTCGACTCGCCAAAAGCGAGAGACGACTCGCAACCTTCAGGTGTCGACTCAGTCTCAGTATACCAGAAACTAATTTTCTATCTTCCCTTATTGGAGTCGACTCGATCTCAGTGTATCAGAAACTGACTTTTTGTCTTTCTTGTTGGAGTCAGGTCGTCCACATTTGAAGTCAACTCGGTATCAGAAGCTTTAAAGACTTAATCTCTGACTTGGTCCACGGAGTCGACTCGGCCTTCACTGGAGTCGACTCGATCTCAGTGCCACATAATCATTCTTCTGTCATTCTTGTCGGAGTCGACTCGTCCATAGCTGGAGTCGACTTGATAGCAGTTGGCTTAAAAATAAGTCTTCTGTCTTTTCGTAGGAGTCAACTCGCCCCACAGTTGGAGACGACTCGATATCAACGAGCTTGAAAATTGGTCTTCTATCTTTTCGCAGGAGTTGACTCGCCCACAGTTGGAGTCGACTTGGGTACTGTACCTCAGAAAATACTTCTCTGTTTTTACTCTTAGAGTCGGCTCGGTCTCAGTCGGAGTCGACTCGCGCTCAAAACTTAGAAATCCTGCTTTCTGCCAATCCATCATGAGTCGACTCGCCCAAACTAGGAGTGAAAGAGTAGATGCCCTACAAGCCAATCGCAATATGTATTGCGAAGGGTTTTTCTTTTGATTTGTCCAAATCATATACATGACATTTAAATATGAATAAAGGCATTGTGTTTTATCATATGCTGTTGATTATATTTGTGATAAACTCCTTAGATTAGGGCAATGGTTTTGAGGCTATGATGAGATCATACTAGTGAGACCTAAAATCCTAAAACCCTAATCTTAAATATTTCCAGTCATTGGTACATTGAGTCGGAGATCAATGATTACCGGAAAGACTGGCACGTCTTATGTAAGCTCGATGCAGAGGGTGATTGATCTCACAATCATTTGTGTAGAGACACTAATACAAAGATGTGGGTGCTCATTAGAAGAATGAGTTCACTGAATTGACCTACAAAGAGAAATCTTATGAAGTCTTACTTACATGTCAAAAGATGATTCTCTTAGTGGGAGTTGTGCAACTGATCCTATGACCTGAGATCACCATGGTATCTTGTGCACAAGAACCCATGTTTTGGTTTACACTCATTCATGACAATAAGTTATGTACGAGGTCTTCTGGATATGGTGGATTGTGTACGAAGGTTATGAGTAGGTCAACAAGGAATTAATCACTTCTAGTAAGAGAAGATCGCATCCTATTTATTCTAATCATATGATAATTCAGGGAGCCTTTGATCAAAGCACAATGAAAATTAGAAAGAGTTTCTAATGTTTCATTATTCGAATTATCATTAGAAGATTGAGAAATATATAAATATGAAATTGAGTTTGACATATATTCATACTCATATACATATTCGGGATGCAGTTTGATTAAAGGATTGAATTGCACGGTAACTTGCCACTGAAGGGTATTTTTGGTATTTCTACCAAATTTCATATTTTTCGGATAGACATGACACGTTGCTAGACGTCAATCTTGTTTTATAGGTTTGATCGAATTAAAGAGTTAAATTCAATCACCAATTAGAAAGAATTCTAATTGTTAAGTTCGGGTTCGCGCAGTTTGGACTTAAAATGATTAGAAGAGTTCTAATCAAGTTGGGTCAACTCGCACTCACACCTATTGCTGGCTAAGTATGGAACCCAATGGGTCACACACAAGAAAACTGATCAAGGGTCTAATTGGATTAGATCACGTTTGCAAGATAAACATCTTAGCAGGTGTTGCAAAACTTAGCTCCTGATTCAAATTGGATTCGAATCTGATTCTTAGATTAGGTAGATATAATATGATTAGATCATGACCTAATATGGGTTAGCCAAGATTGAAACCTATTTGGCTTTAATTAGACCTGATTTGATTAGGTTTAATGTTTCCTTTAAGTTGGTTAAACCCAATTGGATTGGGTTTGATAGGGCCTTCACTTCTGGACCATTGGATCGCTCCCTAGATGAAGGATCTGGTCCACTGGTTGGCGCCTTATTCTGGACCATTGGATGGCTCCCTGGATAAAAGATCTGGACCATTGCTCAGCACCTTATTCTGGACCATTGGATGGCTCCCTGGATGAAAGATTTGGACCATTGCTCAGCGCCTGAATCTGGACCATTGGATGGCTCCCTGGATGAAAGATCTGGACCATTGCTCAGCGCTCTAATCTGGACCATTGGTGATGGCATCTTGCTTCTGGACCATTGGTGATGGCATCTTGCTTCTGGACTATTGGATGGCACCCTGGATGATGATGCCTTGATCTGGACCATTAGATGGCGCCTAGATCTGGACCATTGGCTTTGGTTCCCTGCATTTGGGCCCTTGGATCATCAGGATTTAAGAGGGAGACGTGAGAAAGAAGCGTATCATTAGATACGGCTTTTTCTAAAGCTTGATACGCCTCTCTCTCTCTCTTGTTGGCACCCTCTTATCACACCCTTTGATGCATGAAGGGATGGCTAGGATGCATCCCTTCACATCTATAAATAGGGAGCCATTCCACCGTATTATTCATTCCAACTCCACCGCATCCTCTCTTCCTTATCCCTTCTTTCTACAAGCCTTTGTCTCTTTCTAGCATTGCTTCTAGAGTGTCCTAAGCCAAGACAAGGAGGTCTTCTTTAGGATAAAAAGATTAGAAGTGATTTAGAAAGGTGAAAGAAAAATAAGAGAGAAGAGAAAGCAAGCCAATTTAAATCCTTTGGAAGGATTTAGCATTAAGGATCAAAAAATCTTTGGAGCTAAAGTCTTGATTAAGTTTCCGTGTGGATCACCGTTGGAGGGCGGACACTTGGACGCCTCATGGAGATTCTACAAACTTGGATTTAGCGTTAGAGGTGTTCTTCTATTCCTATATTTATATTTATATGTTATTTGATTGTTACCATTAAGGTGATCTAGGCTAATAAGGGTTTCATGTTAAGAGACTTTATTAAGAAATTTTTAAAATCTCTAGCTTCCGCTGCCCATTATGACATGCTAGAACCCCTTCAGTGGAATCAGAGCCGTCCTTAATTGGTACAATTAAATAATTATGCATGATGTATGATTATTAATTTACTATGAGATAGTAATGTCATATGCTTAGTGAAATGCTGAAATGTATGGTTGATATATGATATGATATATAATAAAAGGTCATGATATGAATTTTTCATATGAAGATATGTTGAAGCATGTTAATTAATCCAATTAATTGATAATAATTTATACATGCTATGAGATAGCCATGATGCATGATAGTTGGTTATGATTTATATATGTTATGAGATAGATATATAATTTGTTAGAGCATATACAAAGACATGTTCAATATGTTACAATTAAAGAATGTGCTAGAGACCAGTTAGACCTCAATAAAAAATTATATTAAGTCATAGTGTTGAAAAACTTTGAGCTAACCCATTCTAGAACAATTAATCTAATTGGTGTCTAAGGAAAGCACTAAAGGTGGTTCTCTAATTAGGACCTTACTCTTGTTAGAAGTATGCCCTAGAAGCCAATTTGGCTGACGCATTATTTTATTCTGGGACATAAAATTGTACTTGACCTAATTATGAATTTATTAAGTTGGGCATTCTTTTCATTCATGTTCTTATGTGTCCATGAATCGTCCAAGAAATTAATAAGATAATGACGCATATTCTCAAGAGTTGAGAATTTGAGGCATGTGTCATTGGTGATTAATTTCTGAATTGCTCCTGATCGATGGATCATCACGAGGACGGTGATCGATCCGCTGAGATTAGTGCACAGATCGCTTTCTTTGATGGACGAGTCTTGAGTCCATAGTGTGGCGACACTGGAGCAATTGTGCAAGTGCTTGTTAGAGAACAAGGGTACTGAGCGTGACCATAACAAGTAGTCACTTGGATGTCTATCCACTCGTCAGTGACTTACTTGATGCTGCAGTTGTATGACTGGTCCTTTGACCTACGATGCCTCGACTATTCACAGTGAGGTTGCTGTAGTTTGACGAGCACATAAACATGAGCCCTAGCCAATTGGGTTCTTGTGGTGCAGATTGGCTGCAGTAGGTTCATTGTAGGAGTAAGGGTGCATCTAGATGGAATCTATCGACCTTGATATATTAGGAGAGATCCTATGTGATTTATGAGACTGAGTTCGTAAATCCTCGGCCGGGGTAGTATGTACAGTGGAAAAGGAGTTTTCCACTTACGAACTTAAGTCGAATAAATCTTGACATATGACAGACGATGGGGTTTGACGAGTTATCCAAGACCTCCGTCCTGTAGGGATCCACGATAGAAGGACTGTATCATATGATAACTGCACCTAGAGGTTCATCATTCCATTCTACTGGGTTGCCACTACATGCTGCTAGGTGTTACTGGTGGATTGTGAAACTCAGAGGCATTCACTTGATGATCAGTGAACCCAAATGAGAAGAGTTGGAATTGTTCCAACCCATATGAAGGAGTTTCAATGATATTGTGTAGGGATCACAATATATCTCACTACCAGACAGAATAGAACCTATGGGGTCACACACAATAGAGGTATTGACCGATCCGATGGTTGAGTTGTGATTTGGAATCACAATAGTTCATGATTATCAAGTTGATTGATAATTAATTAACCCACTAAGAGTTAGTGAGTTGAAGAAGGAGTAATTGCAATTGGATTGCAATTCAATTGAATCAATTGGACTTAATTAATTGGGCTTGATCTTATTAAATAAGAGTCCTACTTGGAGTAGGACTCCAAGAGTCCTAATTAGATTAGGACTTCAAATTTAATTAAAGTCCTACTTGGAGTAGGATACCTAGAGTCCTAATTGGATTAGGACTAAAATTAAATAAATCCTAATTGGATTAGGATTCCTAAAGTCCTAATTAATTTTGATCTAATAAATTAAGATGACTCCTAATTGGATTAGGATTGAAGAGTTTAATTGAGTCAAGATTCAATTGGGTCATAATTGGATTAGGACTCATATGGATAAGTCCTAATTGATTCATAAATTGATTGAGATCTAATTAGATTATACCTCAATTGTGAGGGGATTAAAAGGGGCTGAAAGTGGGGCCCACGCACCTCATGAGATGAGGCTTGGGCGTGGGACATGAGAGGATTAGAAGGAGGGGCGTACGCCCCTCCTCTTGCCAAAAGATAGACGTGAGGAGCTCACGCCTAGGGTTCAAATAAAAAAAGGGGAGCATGTGGCCCCCTCTTCTGATCTAAAAAATAGGATACGGCAGCCCCCCCTCTGCCATGATGGTTTCAGCCGCACACAAACAAAAAAAAAGAAGAAAAGGGGAAACAAAGGGGCGGCCCACATCATGGATTTTTTTGTGCCGTGAGAGCTCCTCCCCTCTCTCCTTTTCTTTTATGCCGTGAGAGTGCCTCCTCCCCTCTTGGTTTTGTGCCATGGGCAAGCCTCCTTCCTATTGGGGTTTCAGCCATGAGCATCAAAGAAAAATAGGGTGGTGTATGGCTTTCTCTCTTCACCCTTCTTCCATCCACAAGAATAAAAGAAAAGGAGGCAGCAAGATGGGATCTTCTTCCTCCCTTTCAAGTCCTTCTTCTTCCTCTTGAGATCTATCAAAGAGTTGATAAATCAAGAGAGGATTTCAGCCATCAAAACATATCTCTGCAAGAGAGCTAGCACCCCGGGGAAATTAGAGAGTTTGGATTGGTTCTCTGCCTCGTGTGGATACCCGTAGAGGCCGGACGCGTGTGCGGCTTCAAGTGAACCTTTCAACAAATACCACGATCATTAGATTGCGGTGAATATCTACCCGCACAAGGTGAAGATCTGATCTTCCTAATATTATGTAAAAGTATTTAATCCTAATCTATCTACGAACGATGGTTTTTAAAATACGTTCATGCGTGATGAACGGGATCTCGCGCATGTCTTCTGCTGCGCGCAGAATTTTTCTGAAATTTTCTGCGGCGTGCGAGGGATTCCAACAGTGGTATCAGAGCCAGGTTGCGTAGATTAAGATTAGGATTAAATGATTAAGGCATAATAGATCTGAAAATTTAAAGATTATGCTTGCTGAATTTTTCTGCATGCAGAATTTTCAGCTTGCTGATTTTTCTGCATGCTGATTTTCTATGCGATTAGATTAATAATTCTATTGATTTGTTAATGAGATTAAAAATATTTAGAATCATATCTTGCATGATCAGCAACTCATAAGATGACATAATCTGTAAAATATTCAGATCTGTAAATTTTATTTAATGCATGAGATGCGTATGGTGATGATCATGGATGGACCCTTTAATTGTGCTGAAATGTTCTGCAATGTCTGAGATGTTCTGTGATGTTATGTGATGGCATGTAAATCAGATTTTCAGATGCCTGCGTGCATCTTATATTGATGTATTAGAGACCTGCGTGTCTCATGAAAAAGGGTTGTAACTATTATTTAATTTTATTTATTTTTAAAGTTATCTGGGATGTAATCTGTGATGTGTTTGCATGTTAATGGTTGATCGGTGCATGCCTCTACAAGCACGATTTGCGCGGATCGAGATCAAGGGTTTATTGGAGATGGATCAAGGAGTTGATCGCAATTGGACCAAGGGTGCTCAAGATCGAGTCAAGAGTTGAAGACGATCTAACCAATTGACGTGCATGTGCTTGTACTATGACCCCATCCTGGATCCATGATCATCACCAGTTTAATTTTTATTATTATGCCTGGATGTTTATGTTTATGTTTATGCATAGCGGTTAGATAATTATTTGCATGAGATGTAGATAATTAAATAAAAGAGACCTAAATTAAATCTCCTCGAAAAATATTAAGTCCATAGGTCTTCCACCGTAGTAGAGCTGCTAAGGTCTTTCCGGCGTTGATTTGTCTCGGCTGGATACAGTGGGCAAGTTGCATCGGGGGACTGGACCTCTCTATTAGGCATGAGATGTTGTAGGGGTAAAGATAGGGTTGGGCCCAATAACTGTTAGGTGAGGGACCCAATGATGGCTTTGCTTCTGCGGTTATACGGTGGGTCCGACTTAACTAAGGAATGGGGCCAATAACTGTTAGGTGAGGTCTTCATTACTTAGAGACCTGATAGCGCTAGAACTTGCTTGAGAAACATTGTCCAAGAGTTGTACACTCATCATTTATATGTCACCAATAACTGTTAGGTGAGGTAGCATGTAAATTGGTGGGACCATAGCACCCCACTTGAAACCTAGAGTCGCAAGGTTTCTGTTTCTCTACCAGAGGAGTGTGAGAGATTCGAGGAAATAGTGGGAGGTGTATTTGTTTTTTAAAAAAAAAAGGCCCTAAAACAAATAGAGTTCAAGTACAAAATTCTAACTATAATCTTTACTCTCTGAGGATTATAAAGTCAGCTTCTAGACTCTTAACTCATATCCTATAGAACAACCGTTTGACCAAACCCAATTATAAAAACTGGCTCAGCAAATTTTAAAATAGTTTTGAATTGTGAGAAATTAGGGTATATGCTAGACCATGGAATCCCTGTGTTACCAATCCGTCCGATTACTAGTCAGCATAAGACGCATGCTAAGTAGACGAACAATAACAATAAAGTTAGGTGCTGCATAATGGCATCCATGTCCAATGAATTACAATGCCAGCATGAGAACATGAAGACCGCCAGGGACATATTATATCACCTACAAGAGTTGTATGGTGATCAGAGTCGTGCAGCATGGTTTGAAATGTCCAAAAGGCTCTTCAAGGCCAAGATGCGTGATGGGCAGTCTGTCCATGATCATGGTTTGACCATGATAAAGAACTTAGAGGAGCTTGAGAAGCTCGGCATGACCATGCATAAGGAATTGCAAACGGATTTGATCCCGCAATCCCTTCTAGCTTCATATGAACAGTTTATAGTAAATTACCATATGAACAAGATTGTATGCACCAAAATAGAATTGTTAAATAAAATTGGTAACTACCTTAGGGACCTTGAAGAGTTCAAGGGGCATCGTTCTTGCTGTCGAGTTGGTTTCTACTTCCAAGAGAAGAGTCTACTTGAAAGAAGAAGAAACCTGTGAAAAGGCAGAAGATCAAGAAAAGGCCAAGTAAGGAAGTTCCAAGAAAAAGGCCGATTGCAAGGGAAAGTGTTTCTATTGCATCATAAGACGGCCATTGAAAGAGGAACTGTCCTACATACATGGAAAGCATTAAGAGTAAGAAGGGTGATAGACCTTCAGAAGGTATGCCAGATATGCTCATTATTAAAAGGATACTTAGGGACTGTTACCTGTTGCAAGCAGAAATTTGATTTCTGTATCTTGTTTAGCACAGAAAGATTTTTATAAGACTATTGTTCAATTTGTTTGAGAAATAAATTGGATGCATATGGTTTTATGATTGACTGTCTCTATCACTTACATTTGGATGTACCTGTGAATGTATCTGAGCAAACAGTGAGTACCATAGGATCCAAAAGGATCTAGAGATGAGATAAATCTAAAGTATTTGTGGCACCTCAGGCTTGGTCATATAGGAGAAGACAGAATAAACAAATTGAAGAAATATGGGCTTCTGAGCTCATTGACTTTCGAGTCATATCCGATTTGTGAATTCTGCCTTCAAGGAAAGATGACCAAATTATCCTTTTTAGGACATGGGAGAGGTCCACTACGATACTTACCCTAGTACACACTTATGTGTCTGGCCCATTCGATGTGCAGGCTAGGGGTTGTAATTTTTTACTTCATTTACCGATGAATACTCACGGTATGGATATGTGTATGAGACACAAATCTGAAATTTTTTGAAAGGTTCAAAGAGTTCAGATATGAAGTAGAAAAACAAACAGAAAAACTCATTAAGGTTCTTCGATCAGATCGAGGAGGTGAATACCTTAGTGGAGAGTTTCGTGATTATCTCAAGGAGAATAGTATAGTTTCATAATGGATCCCTCCTGGTACACCTCAGCTTAACAGAGTGTCGGAGAGGAGGAATCAGATCCTATTGGATATTGTCAGGTCCATGATGAGCTTCACTGATCAACCCTTGTTTCTTTAGAGAGATGCCCTACTTTCAGCAATTTACTTAGTGAATAGTGTTTCCTCTAAGTCTGTTCCTACCACATTGTATGAGATATGGCATGGTAAGAAGCCGAGTCTTGGTCATCTCAAGATTTGGGGATGTCCGGCCCACGTCAAGCGACAACAGGCGGACAAGTTAGAGGATAGGACAATTAATGCGTTTTATTGGATATCCTTAAAGAGTCATTAGGATACGATTTTTTGTCCCAAAGGATCACAAAGTGTTTGTGAGCCTACATGCTATCTTCATGGAAAATAGTTTATCCTTGATAGAGATAGTGGGAGGAAAAATGAGCTCTAAGAGAAAGTCTCTGAAGAGCAATGAGCCATTGTGCCTATAGAACCTATTCATATTGAGCCAGTACATGTTGTACCTCCTCCACCTCGTAGATTTAGTAGGATCTTCCATCCTCCTGAAAGGTACTTAGGTATACTTACAGAGGATGTAGAGGAAGTGTTCCTTATGGGAGATAGGGATCAAGGTAAGGATCCCAATACCTACAAGAGGCGATGTTAGACATCAATTCCAAGCAATGGCTGGAAGCAATGAAGTCAGAGATGGACTCCATGCATTCCAACCAAATCTGAACCTTAGTAGATCCACCAGAAGGTATAGTACCTATTGGATGTAAATGGATCTATAAGAGAAAATTAAGTTCGGATGGCTAGGTAGAGACCTATAAGGCAAGGCTAGTGGCGAAAGGTTATAGTCAGTGCGAGGGCACTGATTATCAGGATACTTTTTCACCTGTAGCCATGCTGAAGTCCATTCGAATATTGCTTGTTATTGCAGCATAATATGATTATGAGATACTGTGATGGTGATCACAAGGTTTGCAAACTGCAAAGGTCCATCCATGGATAAAAGTAAGTATCTCGGAGTTGGAACACTAGTTTCAACGATGTAATCAAATCGTTTGATTTCATCAAGAACGAGGAGGAACCATGTGTTTATAAGAAAGTTAGTGGGAGGGCCATTGCATTCTTCGTATTGTACGTGGATGATATCCTTCAAATTGGAAATGATATTCCCATACTAACTTAGGTCAAGGTTTGGTTGTGTAAGGAATTCTCCATGATAGACCTTGGAAAAGCATCCTATATTTTGAGAATTAAGGTCTATGAGATAGATCTAAGAGGATGCTTGTCCTATTACAAAATATGTACATAAAGAGAGTGCTGAAGAGGTTCGGCATAAAAAACCTCTAAAAGGGAATTATTACCCCTTAGGCATGGGATAAATCTCTCCAAGAAGATGTGCCCCAACATATCTGAAGAGATTCAATGGATGAGCAAGATCCCTTATACTTCGGCTATAGGAAGCCTCATGTATACCATGCTATGTACATGACTTGATATAGTACATGCTGTGAGTGTCACGAGCATATATCAGTCAAATCCAGGCAAGAAGCACTGGATAGCTGTGAAGAATAGTCTTAAGTACTTGAGAAGAACTATGGACATGTTCTTGGTCTTTGGAAGAAGATCAGAGTTGAAGGTAGAAGGATGCACACATATTGATGATAGAAAGTCTACATCAGATTATATGCAATGATGGTTCAGTAAATTGGAAGAGTTCCAAACAACCGATTATTGTAGATTCTACCTTAGAAGCTGAATGTTAAGCCATATCTAAGGGTGCAGTGGAAACCTCCTGGTTTAAGAAGTTCATTGCTGAGTTAGGTGTAATGTCATCAGATGCCATAACACTCTACTACGATAACAAAGGCACCATAGCACTAAATAAAGAGCCAAGGTCTCACCAGAAGCCGAAGCACATAGAGCGGCGATTTAACCAAATAAGCGACTACCCAGAAAAGAAATAAGTAGAGGATCAGAGAGTAGACTCCACAGGAAATGTGGTGGACCCATTCACTAAGCAGATAAGTCAGCAGAAAACTGAAGCGCATCTTGAGAAGATGGGGCTTCGGTTTATAACTGATTGGCTTTAGTGCAAGTGGGAGATTGTTAGAAGTATGCCCTAGAAGCCAATTTGGCTGACGCATTATTTATTCTGAGACATAAAATTGTACTTGACCTAATTATGAATTTATTAAGTTGGGCATTCTTTTCATTCATATTCTTATGTGTCCATGAATCGTCCAAGAAATTAATAAGATAATGACGCATATTCTCAAGAGTTGAGAATTTGAGGCATGTGTCATTGGTGATTAATTTCTGAATTGCTCCTGATCGATGGATCATCACGAGGACGGTGATCGATCCGCTGAGATTAGTGCACAGATCGCTTTCTTTGATGGACGAGTCTTGAGTCCACAGTGTGGCGACACTGGAGCAATTGTGCAAGTGCTTGTTAGAGAACAAGGGTACTGAGCGTGACCATAACAAGTAATCACTTGGATGTCTATCCACTCGTCAGGGACTTACTTGATGCTGCAGTTGTATGACTGGTCCTTTGACCTGCGATGCCTCGACTATTCACAGTGAGGTTGCTGTAGTTTGACGAGCACATAAACATGAGCCCTAGCCAATTGGGTTCTTGGGGTGCAGATTGGCTGCAGTAGGTTCATTGTAGGAGTAAGGGTGCATCTAGATGGAATCTATCGACCTTGATAGATTAAGAGAGATCCTATGTGATTTATGAGACTGAGTTCGTAAATCCTCGGCCGGGGTAGTATGTACAGTGGAAAAGGAGTTTTCCACTTACGAACTTAAGTCGAATAAATCTTGACATATGACAGACGATGGGGTTTGACGAGTTATCCAAGACCTCCGTCCTGTAGGGATCCACGATAGAAGGACTGTATCATATGATAACTGCACCTAGAGGTTCATCATTCCATTCTGCTGGGTTGCCACTACATGCTGCTAGGTGTTACTGGTGGATTGTGAGACTCAGAGGCATTCACTTGATGATCAGTGAACCTAAATGAGAAGAGTTGGAATTGTTCCAACCCATATGAAGGAGTTTCAATGATATTGTGTAGGGATCACAATATATCTCACTACCAGACAGAATAGAACCTATGGGGTCACACACAATAGAGGTATTGATCGATCCGATGGTTGAGTTGTGATTTGGAATCACAATAGTTCATGATTATCAAGTTGATTGATAATTAATTAACCCACTAAGAGTTAGTGAGTTGAAGAAGGAGTAATTGCAATTGGATTGCAATTCAATTGAATCAATTGGACTTAATTAATTGGGCTTGATCTTTGAGGATGATAGTGTTATTTTGATGATTAACAAGCAATTATCTAGAGTATATTATAAGTTAAATTGATACTTCATTTATAAGTTCATTACTCTCAGTATATCTGTATGAATTGATATAGATACATGTCTTTGTTCATTTGAATGAATCTAACCTTGAGATGCAGCAAAGTGTAGATTGAGTCGACCCAAAGGTTGATTGGGTCGACCTCGGCACATCAAGAAGTCATTTGGCACACTTCTGCAAAATTGGCACAGATGAACAGTGAGTTGGGTCGACCCAAGGTAAGCATGAGTCGACCCAAACTTCAAGAACCTCAAAACATGAAAGAAATATGTTCTCTGGATTTACTGAGAGGGTCGACCCAAACAGTGGTTGAGTCGACCCAAGATTGAGTCGACCTAAACCCTGAAAGGGTCGACCCAAAGGCAAGACAGAAAGGCAGACAGAAAATGGTTCTCTGGAATTACTGAGAGGGTCGACCCAAGAAGAAGTTGAGTCGACCCAAGTGAACTTTGAGTCGACCCAAAGAATGGTTGGGTCGACCCATGGGAAGGAAGGCTGAAATTTCAAGTTTCTGTATTTTCTGAGAGGGTCGACCCAAGAAATGTTTGAGTCGACCCAAGTGAATGTTGGGTCGACCCAAGGACAGGTTGAGCCGACCCAAACACGGGCAGAAGCATAACGGCTAGTTCTGCAGATGTACTTTTTGTCCTTCCAAAAGTGAGTAACGGCTAGTTTTTGAATTCTAACCATTGGGGCTTGTCCAATGGAGGTAGGAAACTATTTAAAGGGGCACTATTCATAAGATAGAACATCCTTTTCCAAAGAATATCAAAGAATACACAAGAAAGATAAAGTGCCCTAATCTTCTTCATCCAAGTGCTTCATTCAAGAATCAAAGAAAGGGGTTGAGCAGATTCAAAGAGTCATCAAGAGCTCCATCCTCCCTTGAAGAGTGAAGCATCCTTGACAAAGAAGAGAAAAGTCACTACAAGCGATAAATACTTTCTAAACTCTTCTTTGTTGATTACATTGTTTTATTTGCTCATCTAGGAGTTTAAATCTTCTTCTTTTGTTTGTTAAAATACTTGTAAAGGTTGGTTGGTTAGCCCGCAAATCCAACGGAATAGGTTGATTGGTAAACCCGGAAAACCAATTGGAAAGGTTTGTTGGTGAGCCCGTAAAACCAACATAGATTTTTGGTGAACCCGGAAAACCAAAGTGTAAAGGTTTTTGGATTGTGAGCCCGGAAAACAATCCAACTGTAATTCACGGGATTATAGTGAATTCCCAAGGGATTGCTTGGGGAGTGGACGTAGGTGCTAAGGAGAGCACCGAACCACTATACTTCTTGTTGTTTGCATTGTGATTTGTTTAAGTTCACTAACTCATCATTTAACACAAGTAAGATAGTTAAATTTCAAAAAAAACCAATTCACCCCCCCTCTTGGCTTGTCACCTTGGGCAACAAGTGGTATCAGAGTAAGGTGCTCCAATAGTACTCATTGATCTCACAATCAAGAGTTAAAGATCATGACAACCCAAGTGGGATGTGTTATGAGTGAGGGGCAATCCGCAAATAGACCACCTCTATTTAATGGCACAAACTACACATATTGGAAAGCTAGGATGAGGATATTCATTCAAGCTTTAGACTATGAATTATGGTACATCATTACTAGAGGGCCTCACACACCCACACTTAATATAGAGGGCACTATCATACCCAAACCAGAAATGGATTGGAATGAAAGTGATATAAGATTGGCACAATTAAATGCAAAAGCTATAAATGTACTTTATTGCTCTTTAGATATAAATGAATTTAACAGAATATCTACTTGCATCTCTGCTAAAGAAATTTGGGACAAACTTGAGGTCACTCATGAAGGGACCAATCAAGTTAAGGAGTCAAAAATAAACATATTAGTACACAAGTATGAATTGTTTAAAATGGAGTCTACTGAGTCCATAACTGATATGTTTACTCGTTTTACTCAAATTATAAATGGGCTTAAGAGTTTAGGAAAGTCTTACACTAACTCTAAATTGGTGCGAAAAATTCTCAGGTCTCTACCAAGAATTTGGGAGGCCAAGGTAACCGCAATTCAGGAAGCTAAGGACCTCAACACACTGCAATTAGAGGAACTTCTAGGATCACTTATGACCCATGAGTTGACAATGAGGGAAAATTCGGAAGAAGAGGTCAAGAGAAGAAAGCCCATTGCCCTAAAGACTACCACCTCTAAACAACAAACTGAATCAGAAGATTCAGATAATGATGATGAATTTGATGAAGAAGGGATGGCTGTGCTTGGAAGAAAATTCAGAAAATTTATGAGAGGTAAGAATAGATTTTATAAAAAGAAACCCTTCCTCAAAGGTAGCTCAAGCAAAGAAAAGGGTAAGGACAAGGAAAAAGAAAAAGAAACTCCTATTTGCTATGAGTGTAACAAATCCGGGCATTATAAGATAGATTGCCCAGATTTGAAATGGATGGCAAGAAAACTGAAAAAGAAGAATTTCATGGCTGAATGGAGTGAAAGTGAGGAGTCAAGTTCAGAAGAGGAAGATCATCAAGAGACGGCCCAAATGTGTCATATGGCCAATGACGATGAGGGGTGTCTTGCAGCTGATAAAGTGGAAAAACGATGGTATCTAGATAGCGGCTGTTCAAGACACATGACCGGTGACGTAGACCAATTTGTCACCTTGGAATTAAAGAAGGGTGGAGTAGTAACCTATGGAGACAATGGTAAAGGACATATCATTGGAAAGGGTAAAATTTTCATTGCTCCATCCATTTTTATAGAAAATGTCTTATTAGTTAAGGGATTGAAGCATAATCTGCTTAGCATTAGTCAATTTTGTGATAAAGGGTTTAAAGTCACATTTGAAGCATCTGTATGCATAATCACAAATCCTAAAGATAATAGTATTGTACTTGTAGGACAAAGGCAAAGAAATATTTACTTGGTAGATCTTCATGATGTAGGCAAGAAAAATGGATTATGCTTAATTACTAATGAAGAAAAGAAAAATGAAACAAGTTGGCTTTGGCATCGTAGACTAGGACATGCTAGTATGGAATTAATCTCAAAACTAGTCAAGAAGGAATTAATAAAGGATGTGCCAAAATTGATTTTTGAAAAGGATAAAATCTGTGGACCATGTTCTTTGGGAAAATAAACTAGATCATCTTTCAAATCAAAGAATATAGTATCAACAACTAGGCCTTTTGAACTTATACACATGGATTTATTTGGACCCACTAGAACTGCGAGTCTAGGAGGGAAGAAGTATGGACTAGTTATTGTTGATAATTTTTCAAGATATACATGGGTTTCATTTTTGGCACATAAGAATGAAGCATTTTCAGCATTCTTAAAACTATACAATAATATCATAAATGAAAAGAAACTCACCTTAATAGCAATTCGAAGTGATCATGGTACTGAATTTGAAAATCAACACTTTGAAGAATTTTGTACTAAAAATGGTATTTCACATCAATTTTCAGCACCTAGAATGCCTCAACAAAATGGGGTTGTTGAAAGGAAAAATAGGACATTGGCAGAAATGGCACGCACAATGTTGTGTGAGTCAAATCTTCCAAAGTACTTTTGGGCTGAAGCTATAAGCACTGCTTGCCATATTCTAAATCGAGTTTTAATACGACCAATAACTAAGAAAACTCCTTATGAACTTTGGAAGAATAAGAAACCAACTGCTAAATATCTTAAAGTATTTGGATGTAGATGTTTCATCTTAAACAATGGCAAGGAGGATCTAAGTAAATTTGATGCCAAGTCAGATGAAGGTATCTTTTTAGGATACTCCACATCTAGCAGGGCATACAGAGTATTCAATAAAAGAACCTTAGTAGTAGAAGAGTCAGTCAATATTATATTTGATGAGTCTGATAGTGAGTCTGCTAGGAAAGAAAATATTGTTGATGATGATACAGGAATTATCGACTTTGAAAAGTTGAATATTGATGACGTGCCAATTCAAGATAAGGGAGATGATTGCGTGCCACCACTATCCCAGAGCTTGCCAAAGGAATGGAGGTATGCATATGGACACCCTAAAGACTTAATCATTGGTGATCCATCTCAAGGGGTAAGAACTCGATCATCTCTTAGAAATTTAAATGATTATCTTGCTTTTGTTTCACAATTAGAACCTAAGACTTATGAAGAAGCTGAAAAAGATACTAATTGGATAAATGCCATGCAAGAAGAATTAAATCAATTTAAAAGAAGTAATGTATGGACATTAACTGAAAGACCAAAGCATAACTCAGTAATTGGAACAAAATGGATATTTAGAAATAAATTAGATGAAAATGGATTAGTTATAAGAAATAAGGCTAGACTTGTAGCTAAGGGATACAATCAAGAAGAAGGAATAGATTTTGATGAGACATTTGCTCCTGTAGCTAGATTAGAGGCTATTAGATTACTTCTAGCATTTGCATGTTTCATGGATTTCAAATTATATCAAATGGATGTGAAGAGTGCATTCTTAAATGGTATTATTGAGGAGGAAGTATATGTAGAACAACCTCCAGGATTTGAGAATCATGAATTGCCAAATCATGTGTTTAAACTACATAAGGCATTATATAGATTAAAGCAAGCACCTAGGGCTTGGTATGATCGTTTAAGTAAATTTCTGCTTGATAATAACTTTAGTAGAGGAAATGTAGATAAAACTCTATTTCTCAAAAGAAAGGACAAAAATCTATTAGTGGTACAAATATATGTAGATGACATAATCTTTGGTGCCACTAATGATACTCTGTGCAAAGAATTTGCTGATTTAATGCATGGAGAATTTGAAATGAGTCTAATGGGAGAACTAAGCTTCTTTCTAGGTTTACAAATCAAACAAACTAAAGAAGGCATTTTTATTCATCAAACTAAGTATACAAAGGAAATACTAAAGAAGTTTGGGAATGAAAATCATAAGGGATTTGGCACTCCAATGAATCCTACTAGTAAGCTAGACAAAGATGAAAAAGGAGAGAGTGTTGATATTAAGCTCTATAGAGGACTAATTGGATCCTTGCTCTATCTTACTGCTAGTAGACCCGACATTGTATTTAGTGTAGGGATATGTGCTAGATACCAATCGGATCCTAAGGAGTCACATTTAAGTGCTGTTAAGAGAATCCTTAGATATTTAAGAGGAACTACCAATATAGGATTATGATACTCGAGAGACTCCTGTCTAGATTTGCTTGCATATTCAGATGCTGATTTTGCCGGATGCAAATTAGATAGAAAGAGCACAAGTGGCACATGTCAATTCTTAGGAAATAACTTAGTATCATGGTTTAGTAAAAAGCAGAATTCAGTGGCACTGTCCACAGCTGAAGCTGAATACATAGCTGCTGGTAGTTGTTGTGCTCAAGTATTATGGCTCAAGCAACAACTAGAGGACTATGGAGTTAAACTAGATAATATTCCTATTAAGTGTGATAATACTAGTGCTATCAATCTTACTAAAAATCCAGTTCAGCACTCCAAAGCCAAACACATAGAAATAAGGTACCATTTTATTAGGGATCATGTGCAAAATGGAAATGTATGTATTGAGCATATATGCACGGAAAAACAATTAGCCGACATATTTACGAAACCATTGAGTGAAGATAGATTCTGCATGCTAAGGAGGGAATTAGGCATATGTGATCCTTTTTATTGAAGAAATATAAAAGGGAGCTAGAAGTCTCATGATACACTCCTCTAATTTCAAAAATCCCATGAAACATGAGTCAAATTTGTTATCCATAGATTCCTTACTCATGTATCATTGTCCCATAAAGAGTTTATAAGGACTGGAAGCAAGGAAAACTTTTTAGAAGCAAAAAGGAAGAGAAAAGAAAAAAGTCTGCACTTGGGTCGACCCAACCTAGAATAGGGTCGACCCAACGTTGAGTCGACCCAAGAAAAATCTTGAGTCGACCCAACGTCGGGACCCCACTGTTAAAAGGGGACCCGAGAGCATTTCTAGGGCACTGTTTGCCCTTTGTCTTCTTCCGAAAAACCTTTTCCCCACTCTCAAATCTTCTGCAATCATCTCCAAACAGTAGATTTCCTTGAGATCTTAGAGAAATGGGACCCAAAAGAGCCGTAGCCAAGAGATCCGGAAGAGTGACACGGATCCAACGGGAGGAAAGGCAACCTACCGAGCCATCTCCCATGTCTCCACGACGTGAGGCACGTGCGGAGGGCCCTCCTCCTCCTTCCCCCTCAGTGATACTTGCAAGATTTGCGGGGAGGCCGGTTACAACGGGGAGAAGGATCCATTCCGAGTTCTTCAATCAAGAAGGGTTTCGGATTTGGGAATGGATCCAAAGGCAAGGTTGGGAGTATCTTTGCTCCCTAGATGTGGTTATCTACCCCGGATTGGTACAAGAGTTCTATGCCTTCCTCAAAACTGGTATGGGAGGGCTTGTTTCGGAAGTTCGAGGGGTTCGAATTTGAGTTTCCGAGGAGAGCTTGAGTGAGCTACTTCATCTACCCTGCATAGGAGCCACTCCGGAAAAGCCAGAAAACAAAATGAGAGGTCTACAGTTGATCATGGAAAATGAGAACTTCGACTTTTCCACGAAGGTAATAGCTAGTTCTCTTTCCGCTGAAATGAGATTACTGCTCAATATGATCAATAGGATTTTATTTCCAAAGACCGGGAGATTCGATCTCATCACAGAGCGAGATCTAGCTGTGATGGAGTGTATGATTCGGGGGATTCCCCTAAATCTTCCGGCTATGATACTAAGACAGATGAGGAAGGTAATGTGCAGCAACAGGGTATCACTACCTTATGGTATGATACTCACCTTGATTTTCCGTCAGCACGGTTTACCTCTCGAGGAGGAGGCATCCAAGAGTCTGCATCATACTAATACATACACTGCACGGACACTTATACGCATGGGATATGAGAAAGTGAACGGGCAGTGGATTCACACTGGAGCAGGCATTCAGGGTGAGGCGCTAGAGGGAGATGCACCAGAGGATGAGGATGAGGAGCATATGGATCATCCTACTGCACCCTCAGAGGCTGGACCATCGTCATCCGTTCCTCCGACAGATACGGATGAGTTCTGGAGCAGGATGACTGACGGGCTGACGAGCCGATTGGACGCCCGGTTGGATGTCATGTCTGCTGAGATCAGTGATCTGAGGCAGCAGATAGGAGCACTCCGGAGAGAGAGAGAGACCCATGGACCATCTGTGCCACAGGCTGCTGAGTCAGAGATTTCGGCACAGAGTCATCCAGCTCGTCGTGCTCCACGCCAGACACAGTCTCACCAGGCTCGACCTCCCCTCGCCACGTACACTAGGAGGATGAGGACTAGATCCCAGCCGTTAGAGTCTCCCTAGGCTGATCTTAGCATCTATGTTTAGAGCCTAGGCTAGATATCTAGTTCTTATATGTATCTTGCTTTTATCATGTATCTTTAAATCTTGATTAAGGAACATTGTATCTGTTTTTTTTGTTTTAGGACATGAATGTATGAAAATGTTCCTATTTTGATCAATGAAGTTTGAAGTTTGTTGTTTATTGCATCTTTCCCATGTATCTTTTTGATGATAACAAAAAGGGGGAGAAGTAAAGAAAGAGTATTTATTTATTTTAGGAAGTAAAGAAAGAGAAGTAAAGATTTTGTGTAGATTAGATAAAGCAACAAAAAGGGGAGAAGTAAAGATATCTTTAGAGTAAGTAAAGAAAGAATAATAAGAGCAAAAGTAAAGAAAGTTAAAGAAAGGAGAAGTAGAGAAAAAGAAATAAGAATTTATGCAAGAAAAGAAAAATAATTGGGCAAACAAATTAAAAATCATATAAGAAAGCTTATACATCTAAGGGGGAGCAATTTGTAACAATGAAATTGATTAAATCAAAAATTTCTATCAAATTTCAGAATTTGGCACATATAAATTTAGAATTTGGCACGCACCTCTCGCACCCCGATACATAACCTGAAACTCATATTTTATCTCAAATTTTTGAAGCTTCATCGCTAATGAATTATAAATGAAAGGGGGAGCAATTCAAAGAGTCAAATTGGCAACATTTAAATAATATAGGGGGAGATTTTACTCTTATATATGAAAAGCTGAAATTCAGCAATTTAAACCCTTTTATAAACTGTTTTTAAAGACAAGTATCAATAGGCTTATACTCTTTATTTTGTAATCATCAAAAAGGGGGAGATTGAGGATGATAGTGTTATTTTGATGATTAACAAGCAATTATCTAGAGTATATTATAAGTTAAATTGATACTTCATTTATAAGTTCATTACTCTCAGTATATCTGTATGAATTGATATAGATACATGTCTTTGTTCATTTGAATGAATCTAACCTTGAGATGCAGCAAAGTGTAGATTGAGTCGACCCAAAGGTTGATTGGGTCGACCTCGGCACATCAAGAAGTCATTTGGCACACTTCTGCAAAATTGGCACAGATGAACAGTGAGTTGGGTCGACCCAAGGTAAGCATGAGTCGACCCAAACTTCAAGAACCTCAAAACATGAAAGAAATATGTTCTCTAGATTTACTGAGAGGGTCGACCCAAACAGTGGTTGAGTCGACCCAAGATTGAGTCGACCCAAACCCTGAGAGGGTCGACCCAAAGGCAAGACAGAAAGGCAGACAGAAAATGGTTCTCTGGAATTACTGAGAGGGTCGACCCAAGAAGAAGTTGAGTCGACCCAAGTGAACTTTGAGTCGACCCAAAGAATGGTTGGGTCGACCCATGGGAAGGAAGGCTGAAATTTCAAGTTTCTGTGTTTTCTGAGAGGGTCGACCCAAGGAATGTTTGAGTCGACCCAAGTGAATGTTGGGTCGACCCAAGGACAGGTTGAGCCGACCCAAACACGGGCAGAAGCATAACGGCTAGTTCTGTAGATGTACTTTTTGTCCTTCCAAAAGTGAGTAACGGCTAGTTTTTGAATTCTAACCATTGGGGCTTGTCCAATGGAGGTAGGAAACTATTTAAAGGGGCACTATTCATCAGATAGAACATTCTTTTCCAAAGAATATCAAAGAATACACAAGAAAGACAAAGTGCCCTAATCTTCTTCATCCAAGTGCTTCATTCAAGAATCAAAGAAAGGGGTTGAGCAGATTCAAAGAGTCATCAAGAGCTCCATCCTCCCTTGAAGAGTGAAGCATCCTTGACAAAGAAGAGAGAAGTCACTACAAGCGATAAATACTTTCTAAACTCTTCTTTGTTGATTACATTGTTTTATTTGCTCATCTAGGAGTTTAAATCTTCTTCTTTTGTTTGTTAAAATACTTGTAAAGGTTGGTTGGTTAGCCCGCAAAACCAACGGAATAGGTTGATTGGTAAACCCGGAAAACCAATTGGAAAGATTTGTTGGTGAGCCCGTAAAACCAACATAGGTTTTTGGTGAACCCGGAAAACCAAAGTGTAAAGGTTTTTGGATTGTGAGCCCGGAAAATAATCCAACTGTAATCCGCGGGATTATAGTGAATTCCCAAGGGGTCGCTTGGGGAGTGGACGTAGGTGCTAAGGAGAGCACCGAACCACTATACTTCTTGTTGTTTGCATTGTGATTTGTTTAAGTTCACTAACTCATCATTTAACACAAGTAAGATAGTTAAATTTCAAAAGAAACCAATTCACCCCCCCTCTTGGCTTGTCACCTTGGCCAACAAGTGGTGTTGGCGGAGGCCTGAGGGGCCGAGTCAACGTTGGCGGAGGCCTGGAGGGCCGAGTCAGTCCTGCCGCCTGCCAACGTGGATGCGCTGGAGGAGTAGGGTGGGTTATACCACTAGGGGGTCCCTGAACCCACTGGCGAGGCCCTGTCGGAGTCCGGAGTTGGGCGAGGCTTGGTCGGAGTCGACTCGTGGCGCTATGGGCCCCTGCGCTAGTTTAAGGAAATAAAGTTGCGCCTTCACTAACACCTGCAGGTTTTGGTGTAATGGTAGCGCTTGATCCTGACAATTGGTATCAGAGCCATAGGTCTCGAGTTCGAAACCCAGGCATCACGTTGGGGGGGGGATTGTTGGCGGAGGACTGAGGGGCCGAGTCAACGTTGGCGGAGGCCTGGAGGGCCGAGTCAGTCCTGCCGCCTGCCAACGTGGATGCGTTGGAGGAGTAGGGTGGGTTATACCACTAGGGGGTCCTTGAACCCACTGGCGAGGCCCTGTCGGAGTCCGGAGTTGGGCGAGGCTTGGTCGGAGTCGACTCGTGGCGCTATGGGCCCCTGCGCTAGTTTAAGGAAATAAAGTTGCGCCTTCACTAACACCTGCGGGTTTTGGTGTAATGGTAGCGCTTGATCCTGACAATCTTATTAAATAACAGTCCTACTTGGAGTAGGACTCCAAGAGTCCTAATTAGATTAGGACTTCAAATTTAATTAAAGTCCTACTTGGAGTAGGATACCTAGAGTCCTAATTGGATTAGGACTAAAATTAAATAAATTCTAATTGGATTAGGATTCCTAAAGTCCTAATTAATTTTGATCTAATAAATTAAGATGACTCCTAATTGGATTAGGATTGAAGAGTTTAATTGAGTCAAGATTCAATTGGGTCATAATTGGATTAGGACTCATATGGATAAGTCCTAATTGATTCATAAATTGATTGAGATCTAATTAGATTAGACCTCAATTGTGAGGGGATTAAAAGGGGCTGAAAGTGGGGCCCACGCACCTCATGAGATGAGGCTTGGGTGTGGGACATGAGAGGATTAGAGGGAGGGGCGTACGCCCCTCCTCTTGCCAAAAGATAGACGTGAGCTCCTAATTTGTAGGAGCTCACGCCTAGGGTTCAAATAAAAAAAAGGGAGCATGTGGCCCCCTCTTCTGATCTAAAAAATAGGATACGGCAGCCCCCCCTCTGCCATGATGGTTTCAGCCGCACACAAACAAAAAAAAAGAAGAAAAGGGGAAACAAAGGGGCGGCCCACATCATGGATTTTTTTGTGCCGTGAGAGCTCCTCCCCTCTCTCCTTTTCTTTTGTGCCGTGAGAGTGCCTCCTCCCCTCTTGGTTTTTGTGCCATGGGCAAGCCTCCTTCCTATTGGGGTTTCAACCATGAGCATCAAAGAAAAATAGGGTGGTGTATGGCTTTCTCTCTTCACCCTTCTTCCATCCACAAGAATAAAAGAAAAGGAGGCAGCAAGATGGGATCTTCTTCCTCCCTTTCAAGTCCTTCTTCTTCCTCTTGAGATCTATCAAAGAGTTGATACATCAAGAGAGGATTTCAGCCATCAAAACATATCTATGCAAGGGAGCTAGCACCCCCGGGAGATTAGAGAGTTTGGATTGGTTCTCTGCCTCGTGTGGATACTCGTAGAGGCCGGACGCGTGTGCGGTTTCAAGTGAACCTTTCAACAAATACCACGATCATCAGATTGCGGTGAATATCTACCCGCACAAGGTGAAGATCTGATCTTCCTAATATTATGTAAAAGTATTTAATCCTAATCTATCTACGAATGATGGTTTTTAAAATACGTTCATGCGTGATGAACGGGATCTCGCGCATGTCTTCCGCTGCACGCAGAATTTTTCTGAAATTTTCTGCGGCGTGCGAGGGATTCCAACAACTCTTTGAGTAAGGGGAGCCTCCCACCTGCTTACCTGGCCAATTGTTTGATTGCCTATTATGGATAAGCTTAATATTGATATAATATTATTGATAGCCTTCCTTCATGCCTCGACATTATTATGTCAAGATCCATGCTAGTTTGTTGTGCTAACACAAGGCTTGCTATGGAGACTGATTTTATATTGTCTTGGTGCATTAAGATGCTTATGGCATATTTTAATATATTGCTTTGTTGTGCAACCACAAGGGCAATATTATTCGAATATAACTATATGGAAATGAAGGGTTTGACTTAACTAAAACATTATTGTTTGTTGTGCTAACACAAGGCAATAAGTGTTTTAAGAGGACAAGATAAAGTTGAGAATTGCATGAGATGCAATTGGAAAAAGTTTCCTACCTTTGAACTTATAAGGGTTTGTTGTGTAACCACAAGGCTTTTATGATGAATTAGGATCTCAACCCTACTAAGAAAAATTAGGCTTTTTCTTGTTTATTCATAGGAGAGGGCTATGATATTCGATAAAATAGTGGGAGTAACAATTAGATAAAGTCCTAGTCTAATTGTATATATGTCATCATGATTGGTCTGTTTATGTTAGTTTTGTTCTTTGTATATGTAGAATAAAATTCTGCATTAATGGCATCTTCACTATCACTAAGAGGCATCTTAGATGCCAACAAATTGACCGGTTCAAACTATGTGGACTGGTTGAGGAATTTAAATATTATACTCACTCAGGAGAAAATTTCCTACTTCTTCGAAACTCCTGATCTTGGATCAATGGGGGATGATGCTACTAAAGGTAGCAAGATAAAGAGGAAGAAAGGAAAGAAAATCTCCGGATCAAATATCTGTTTCCGTTGCGGCAAAGCTGGCCACTGGAAAAGAAATTGCAAGCGTTTTCTTGCAAATGTAAAGCCTGATGCAAGAGTTGCATCAAAAGGTATGTTTATGTTACATGCCAGTTTGTCATTAAGTTCTTCAAATTCAAATTCATGGGTATTGGATACCGGCTGTGGTTTTTATATATGCAAGACATTGCATGGACTACAGAAAATTAGAATTTTGAAGAAAGGTGACTTCGAGCTGTATGGCGCTGGAGGAGAGTCCTTCCAGGCTGAAGCTGTTGGAACCTACAACTTGGAGTTGCCTTTGGGAGAGCTCCTACAATTAGAAGATTGTTATTATATGCCCAAAATTATTAGAAATGTAATTTCCATTCCTTTGTTGTTAAATAAAGGCTTTGAAATTAATGGAAAGGGCAATGGTTGCTCTATTTATTTTTTTAATAAGCATCTTTGCAATGGCATTATGGAAAATAGTCTTCTTGTTTTATTACTTAATGACAATGTCTTTCATATTAATAAAAGCAATAAAAGAAAGAGAGAGGAAGTGAATAATACCCTCCTTTGGCATTGCCGACTTGGTCACATAAGTGAATCAAGAATCAACAAGTTATACAAAGAAGAGTTCTTTGATCCTTATGATTATGAATCATTAGGAACTCGTGAATCTTGTCTTATGGGAAAAATGACCAAGTCTCCATTCACTAGACATGGAGAAAGAGCAAGTGAGTTATTAGGACTTATACATACAGATGTATGTGGTCCTATGACAACTCCAGCTAGAGGTGGATACTCTTACTTCATCACATTCACTGATGATTTATCAAGGTTCGGATTTGTGTATCTTATGAAACTTAAATCCGAAGCCTTTAATAAGTTTAAAGAGTATCAAAGTATGGTTGAAAAACAAACCAGAAAGTGTATTAAAATCCTTCGATCTGATCGAGGAGGTGAATACCTTTCTAGTGAGTTTTTAAATCATCTTAAAGAAAAGGGCATTCTCTCTGAATGGACACCTCCGTATACGTCACAATTAAATGGTGTAGCTGAACGGAGGAATCGTACTCTATTAGATACGGTAAGGTCCATGATGTGCTTTACAGATCTTTCTATTTCCTTCTAGAGTTTTGCCTTAGAAACTGTCACATATGTGCTAAACAGGATACCTTCAAAATCTGTATCTAGTACTCCATATGAGATATGGAGAGGTAGGAAGCCCAATCTTAAATATTTTAAAATATGGGGCTGCTAAGCATATGTCAAAAGAAATTTTGGACATAAGCTAAGTGCTAGATCAGATAAATGTACATTTGTAGGTTATTCCAAAGAAAGTATTGGATATCTCTTCTATCACCCTACTGAACAAAAGGTATTTGTTAGTAGGCATGCCACTTTCTTAGAAAAAGAGTTTATCTTAGAAAAGGGCAGTGAAAGAAGAATTGAACTTAATGAAGTTCAAGACCTACAAATAGAAACACAAGAAATTCTTCAACCAGATGTACCCATAAATGAGGTACAACCACAACACACATCTCCTCTCCGAAGGTCAGATAGAGTGCGAAGAGCACCTGAGAGGTATGGGTTCATCGTTGAGAATGATGAAGCCCACATTGTTCAGAATAATGATCCTCTGACCTATTCGGAAGCTGTCATGAGTAGTGACTCTGACAAATGGCTAGAAGCTATGAAATCCGAAATAGATTCTATGTATACTAACCAAGTATGGACTTTGGCTGATGCACCAGAGGGTGTAAACCCTATAGGTTGCAAATGGGTCTATAAGAAAAAGATTGGAGCAGATGGCCAAGTAGAAACCTACAAGGCTAGATTGGTGGCAAAAGGTTTCAGGCAAAAGCAAGGAATTGACTATGATGAAACTTTTTCACCAGTAGCTATGCTTAAATCTATTCAGATCTTGCTTGCAATAGCTGCATACTATGATTATGAAATCTGGCAGATGGATGTCAAAACCGCATTCCTTAATGGTCATCTTGAGGAAGAGGTTTACATGACACAACCAAAAGGATTTATCTCAAGTAAGAGAGCAAATCAAGTATGCAAGCTTAAGAGATCCATTTATGGATTAAAGCAAGCATCGAGGAGTTGGAACATCCGTTTTGATACAACAGTCAAAGAGTTTGGTTTTATCAAAAATGTGGATGAACCATGTGTGTACAAGAAGACTAGTGGGAGTGCCATTGTCTTCTTAATTTTGTATGTAGATGACATACTGATCATTGGAAATGATATTCCAATGTTACAATCGGTCAAGACTTGGCTGTCAAAAAGCTTTTCCATGAAAGACTTGGGAGAAGCATCCTATATACTTGGTATAAAGATCTATAGGGATAGATCTAAAAGGATGCTAGGCTTGTCCCAGTCTAGGTACATAGATCATGTGCTAAAAATATTCAGCATGGAAGGAAGTAAAAAAGGTTACTTGCCTATGAGTCATGGCATACGTCTCTCTAAGAAGATGTCTCCTAAGACATCTGAAGAGAGAAATAGAATGAATTCTATTTCCTATGCTTCGGCAGTAGGATCGATTATGTATGCTATGCTATGTACTAGACCTGATGTTGCTTTTGCCTTAGGCATAACAAGCAGATTCCAGGCTGATCCAGGAGAGGATCATTGGATAGCTGTGAAAAATATTCTTAAGTACTTGAGAAAGACTAAAGATATTTTTCTAGTTTATAGAGGATCTGAGTTGAAACTAGAAGGATTTTCTGATTCTAGTTTTCAGTCAGACCCAGATGATAGCAAGTCCACTTCAGGGTATGTCTTTACCCTAAATGGTGGTGTAGTGAGCTGGAAGAGTTCCAAACAGCAAACTGTAGCTGACTCAACTACTGAGGCAGAATATATTGCTGTAAGTGAAGCCGCTAAGGAAGCTGTCTGGATGAAGAAGTTCATCTCTGAGTTAGGAGTAGTTCCTGAGATTGCTGGACCAGTCCCAGTTTATTGTGATAACACTGGAGCTGTTGCTCAAGCGAAGGAACCAATGTCTCATCACAAATCCAAGCACATTCTAAGACGCTTCCATCTTGTTCGAGAGATTGTCGAGAGACAAGACATAATCATTGAACGAGTAGACACAAAGAACAACCTAGCAGACCCATTCACTAAAGCTCTACCACAACAGTAGTTCGATCGCCACCTCGATTGTATGGGGATGAAATATAAGAGCGATTGGCTTTAGTGCAAGTGGGAGATTGAAAGAGTAGATGCCCTACAAGCCAATCGCAATATGTATTGCGAAGGGTTTTTCTTTTGATTTGTCCAAATCATGTACATGATATTTAAATATGAATAAAGGCATTGTGTTTTATCATATGCTGTTGATTATATTTGTGATAAACCCCTTAGATTAGGGCAATGGTTTTGAGGCTATGATGAGATCATACTAGTGAGACCTGAAATTCTAAAACCCTAATCTTAAATATTCCCAGTCATTGGTACATTGAGTCGGGGATCAATGATTACCGAAAAGACTGGCACGTCTTATATATGCTCGATGCAGAGGGTGATTGATCTCACAATCATTTGTGTGGAGACACTAATACAAAGATGTGGGTGCTCATTAGAAGAATGAGTTCACTGAATTGACCTACAAAGAGAAATCTTATGAAGTCTTACTTACATGTCAAAAGATGATTCTCTTAGTGGGAGTTGTGCAACTGATCCTACGACCTGAGATCACCATGGTATCTTGTGCACATGAACCCATGTTTTGGTTTACACTCATTCATGACAATAAGTTATGTACGAGGTCTTCTGGATATGGTGGATTGTGTACGAAGGTTATGAGTAGGTCAACAAGGAATTAATCACTTCTAGTAAGAGAAGATCGCATCCTATTTATTCTAATCATATGATAATTCAGGGAGCCTTTGATCAAAGCACAATGAAAATTAGAAAGAGTTTCTAATGTTTCATTATTCGAATTATCATTAGAAGATTGAGAAATATATGAATATGAAATTGAGTTTCATATACATATTCGATATGCAGTTTGATTAAAGGATTGAATTGCATGGTAACTTGCCACTGAAGGGTATTTTTGGTATTTCCACCAAATTTCATATTTTCCGGGTAGACATGACACGTTGCTAGATGTCAATCTTGTTTTATAGGTTTGATCGAATTAAAGAGTTTAATTCAATCACCAATTAGAAAGGATTCTAATTGTTAAGTTCGGGTTCGCGCAGTTTGGACTTAAAACGATTAGAAGAGTTCTAATCAAGTTGGGTCAACTCGCACTCACACCTATTGCTGGCTAAGTATGGAACCCAATGGGTCACACACAAGAAAACTGATCAAGCGTCTAATTGGATTAGATCATGTTTGCAAGATAAACATCCTAGCAGGTGTTGCAAAACTTAGCTCCTGATTCAAATTGGATTCGAATCTGATTCTTAGATTAGGTAGATCTAATATGATTAGATCATGACCTAATATGGGTTAGCCAAGAGTTGGAACTTATTTGGCTTTAATTAGACCTGATTTGATTAGGTTTAATGTTTTCTTTAAGTTGGTTAAACCCAATTGGATTGGGTTTGATAGGGCCTTCACTTCTGGACCATTGGATCGCTCCCTAGATGAAGGATCTGGTCCACTGGTTGGTGCCTTATTCTGGACCATTGGATGGCTCCCTAGATGAAAGATCTGGACCATTGCTCAGCGCCTTATTCTGGACCATTGGATGGCTCCCTGGATGAAAGATCTGGACCATTGCTCAGCGCCTGAATCTGGACCACTGGATGGCTCCATGGATGAAAGATCTGGACCATTGCTCAGCGCCTGAATCTGGACCATTGGTGATGGCATCTTGCTTCTGGACCATTGGATGGCACCCTAGATGATGATGCCTTGATCTGGACCATTAGATGGCGCCTAGATCTGGACCATTGGCTTTGGTTCCCTGCATTTGGGCCCTTGGATCATCAGGATTTAAGAGGGAGACGTGAGAAAGAAGTGTATCATTAGATATAGCTTTTTCTAAAGCTTGATACGCCTCTCTCTCTCTCTCTTGTTGGCACCCTCTTATCACACCCTTTGATGCATGAAGGGATGGCTAGGATGCATCCCTTCACATCTATAAATAGGGAGTCATTCCACCGTATTATTCATTCCAACTCTACCGCATTCTCTCTTCCTTATCCCTTCTTTCTTACAAGCCTTTGTCTCTTTCTAGCATTGCTTCTAGAGTGTCCTAAGCCAAGACAAGGAGGTCTTCTTTAGGATAAAAAGATTAGAAGTGATTTAGAAAGGTGAAAGAAAAATAAGAGAGAAGAGAAAGCAAGCCAATTTAAATCCTTTGGAAGGATTTAGCATTAAGGATCAAAAAATCTTTGGAGCTAAAGTCTTGATCAAGTTTCCGTGTGGATCACCGTTGGAGGGCGGACACTTGGACGCCCTGTGGAGATTCTACAAACTTGGATTTAGCGTTAGAGGTATTTTTCTATTCCTATATTTATATTTATATGTTATTTGATTGTTACCATTAAGGTGATCTAGGCTAATAAGGGTTTCATGTTAAGAGACTTTATTAAGAAATTTTTAAAATTTCTAGCTTCCGCTGCCCATTATGACATGCTAGAACCCCTTCAAGGAGTCGGCTCGACGGCGTGCCAGTTAGCAGCCTTTGTGCTAGAGTCGACTCGAGAATCTTCAGAGTCGACTCGAGTTCAAGACAAAGATTGAAATGGTTCCAAACATAGTAAAGGTTGAGTTTAAACTCCTTGAACCAATTTTTAAGTCATTCTAGCACATTCAATTATATTTTTTTGAAACACTCATTTAAATTTATTAGTATAATATGAAATATACTCAAGTGTGTTGGGCTCATCAAAATCAAATAGGGGAACAACAATCACTCAACAAAAAGGATATAATCAAGAAGAACGAATAGCTTTTGATGAAGCTTTTGCTCCTGTTGCTAGACTTGAAGCCATAAGACTTTTACTCGCATTTGCATATCATATGGATCTGAAACTACTTCAAATAGATGTTAAAAGTGCATTTTTGAATGGCTATATACTGAAGAAGTTTATGTTGAACAACCACCTAGTTTTGGAAGTCATAATTATTTAAATCATGTTTACAAACTTAACAAAGCTTTATATGGTTTAAAGCAAGCCCCTAGGGCTTGGTATGAAAGATTAAGCAAGTTTCTTTTGGATAATGATTTTACTAGAGGACATGTAGACACAACTCTATTTCTGAAAAAGAAAAATAAAGACAAGTTAATAATACAGATTCATATTGATGATATCATTTTCGGTGCTACTAACAATTATCTTTACAAAAAGTTTGCTGAGCTCATGCAGGAAGAATTTGAGATGAGCATGATGGGTGAGCTGAACTACTTTTTTGGACTTCAAATCAAACAATCAAAGAAAGGAATCTTATTAATCAAGCAAAGTACATTAAGGAGATGCTGAACAAGTTTGAGATTAAGACAAACAAAGCAATTGGCACACCCATGAGCTCCTAATGCAAATTAGACAAAGATGAATCAGGTAAGAGCATAGTGTTGCCCAGTAGATAACCCAAGAGGGGGGGGGGGGTGAATTAGATTTTGAATAAAAACTTTGGTTTCTTTTCGAAATGTCTAATGTGATTATGAAAGCTTTCTTGATTTTAATCTAATAGATTAATCTTAACTATAAAGAAAGCAATGGAAACGAGATACTCAAGGAACAACACCACAAACACAATAAATTTTATAGTGGTTCGGAGCCAACCCTGCTCGTACATCCACTCCCCAAGTCCTTTTGAGAATTTCACTATAATCTTTCTGATTACAGCCGGTTGTTTTATAAGCTCACAACCTAACTTCTTGTTTTCACGAGATCACAACGAACTCGGTCGGTTTTTACAGGTTCACCGACTACAACCAACTCAATTATTTTTCTCGGGCTGACAATCTAACCCAGTTGGTTTTCTCCGGTTTACCAACCACAACCTTACACTATTGGTTTTATACTGTCTCACCAACAAACCTCAATCCCCTTAATTCAATCCCCTGATTGAATCAGGTAATAGAAACAGAATATAAGTGTTATAGAGTTACAGCACAATATAAGCAATATGAAAGGGAAGAAGCTCTCAAACAGATTTTATGCTGAAGGAGGATGTGGCTTCTCCTTTTCTGGATCCTCTCTTGAATATGCTGGTGGTTGAGGATCAGATAATCGAGCCTTGAATGTGAGGAGTACTTCTGAATTTGATGTTGGGGCTATTACTCCTCTTTTGGCTTTGAGAAAGGCTCTAATCTGATAGTCAATTTTAAAAACCACGCAATAGCATGTATCTGATAGGATAGTGATTACGGATATCGATCCACAAGGATTGGGGTACAATTATTTTCTTTTTTTTAAAATTTATAAATATGAGTTTGTGAAGAATATTAACCTAAACAATTTAATAAGAAATGCAATTAAAATGATATCAGTTGAGAGAACCTAGGGCAAGAAATTCACTTCTAACATAGTAACAAGGATTATTTGTATTTTAATTTGTTCTTGGATTAACATGCAAATTGGCTACAAGCCCTATAAACATTCAAATAAAAATTCACTGAAGTAATTTTAGAAAAACCCATCTTCAGTAGGTATGAAATGTCTACCCTAAAATAAGGTGGCAGGACACTGCATCTTTCTTAAGCATGGATTATCTTTATACTCACTCAGTGATCATGAAAAATAGTTGTACGAACATCATACTTAAAATCACAGAGATTAAATATGAGATGAAAGAAAAATATTCATTTAAGAGCAAGAGGATTCATACAACTCCAAGAACAAAAATTAAAGATACAAAATCCTTATTTCTCTGTTAGAGCTTCATCCAGCCCTAGTGACGGAACTCAGCCTTCCATAGGATTGTGGACAACAGCAGCAGCACAGAGGGCTTCCATCGCCTTCCACGTCTTCTCCCCTCTCGGTCTTTTGGGGGAACTCCAATAAGAAGAGTGAATGGGATCAGCCGGGTGAGAAAGAATGCCTTCTCTATTTCATGCCTGGGCCTTTTATAGGTTGCACATCTCCCTCTCTCTCCTCCTCTGTGGCTGTTCTGAATGGGAGGATAAGGATGTGGAGGGTTGAGCTGATCCGGACATTGGGAAGATGAGCTGGGATCTGATCACTTCTTCAACGCGGAGGAAGCCATGGACGTTGAGAGGATCTCAGACGACTGGAACATGCATGGGCGAGCTGGGAGCAGAGGATGCGGAATAAGGATAGATCACGAACAGGAGCACAGAGGAAGCGGATGGGATGAAGTTTGGCTTGATTCGGAAGAGGAGATCTGGGAGGTGTTTTCAGAATCTGGATGGATCAAAGCCAATCCGAACTGATTAGGAGATTCGGGCGTTGAAGATCTGCTGGGAGTGAGCGGAAGAAGAAGATGGAACGGGATGCTGAGATTGAAGTTTATCCCGTGGATGTTGGAAGCTGCGAACGGGAGGACGGTTAGCACTCTATTCTGAAGCAGGGGAATCCGGAAGAAGATTTGATGGCTGGGAGCTTATCCGTGGAGGGGGAAGCGGTTGTTTTGATTCGTGATGAAGAGGAGATGATTTAGGAGTAGGGGATGTGAAGGAATCGGCTGATTAGTTGCCATTTGTTGGGAGTTTTGCTCTTCACGGCTGAAATAGAGGATTCGATTTGAAGAGAAGATTACAAACGGGATGAGGGCTGGTTGCTTGATCTGCGGACGTGGAAGAAGTTTGGATGAATCTGGGACTTAATTCCGAAGCAGAGAAAGATGTGGAGGACTTTTTTCCGTTTGGGAAGATGAACTCGATCGCAGGTGATTCGAAAGATTTACTGGCATGATCCGGAGAAGAGGATGAGAGGATAAGCTTGGGAAAGATGAACGCGAAATGAATATTTGATTTTCTTCAGCTGGGAATAGGTTCATTTGGCTGGGAGATTGGTTGGATTTGTGAACGAGATGTGAGGAGTGGTTATAGGATGGACTCGGAACAGGGGAGAGGACGTGTGAACTTGGGATGGGCTGAGATAGGAATTTGGGAAGTTTGGACACGTGGAAAGACTTGTTTTTGATGGGTGAATGTGTGAAGAAAAGGGAAGAAATTGATGAAATACAGTGTGGGTTTAAGCATCATTCAATTGGGTTTGACTCGACCTGCATACATAAGGCTTTAATCAATAAATAATCAAATCAAACTCCAATTTATTAGAATGCAATGATGAAGGGAAACACATTTTCTCATATGTAGATTTAAAATATGTGCATAAAAATAGTGATAAGTGCTACGTAAAGTAAATTAATTTATACATTATTTAGCACTTATCACACCTCCGAACCTGCATTTTGCTAGTCCTCGAGTAAAATAAAAAAAATAGAAAAAGAAATTAACTTACTTTTGCAGGAATCGCGATTGCATTTACCGTATGCATTAAGGCTTTAAACCCCTAGGTGGCCCTAGTGGACGAGTTTTGTCTCGTAAGGGTTTCCGACGCAGATACCCATAAACTGCTATTTCTATCCAAAGAATTTGTTTTATCGTTTCATAAAAAATAATTTCAAATGCGTAAATGCCAAGAATTTCAAAAGCACACAAAGTTTTAATTATTAAGTCAGCCCAAATTCTAAGTCAGTATGCAACTTAAGTTGAAGTCATTAAGTTTCTGTTAGCGAGTTGTAAGGCTTATTTATACTTGGGTGCTCGGTGATATCTGGACCATACACAAGCTAAGGCTTTAGATTTCCAAAATACTGCTAAAGCTAGTAGTTTCCAAGAATTGGTCAGATAAGACCTAATCACTGATTCAAAATCATCCTATCTTACAGGATTTCGAGAGTTGTGGATGTTTACTTTAATACCTCATGGGTTTTATCTGTAATATTCCAGTTTACTCGAGTTTTTACAATGACGGCTTTCACACTATCGTCTTTTTCAAGGTCAATATTATTTTCTCTTTTTCTCTTTCTTCTTTTTTTTATTTTTTTATTTTTTTTTGTGAATATTTTATGCACTTTACTCTTGTAATGATTCCTCCGTGTAGCGAGCATTCAGTCAACAACTCCCACACCAGATGGCATAAGGTGTTGGGCATCAAGACTTCCCTACGGACCGATGCTCGGGTTCATCATCGCAAGCCCGCTGACCTTTGACAATAGGTAGCCCTTTTCGATGTACCTGACTAAATTCACTCTTTTTTTATAATAAATATGAGATAATAGTGAATTAGATAGGTATGATTCATCAGGACTCAAGGTTGCAGACTTAACAACATAATGTTGAACCTAACCCTTAGAAGTGCAGGCCATGTGTGTTGTGAAATTCCAAAGTAAAAATTATCTTACAACTCGCTAAAAGAACTTTTCATAAAAAGAACTCAAATTGTCTTACTTCTGACTAGTCATTGGGCTTGTTAGATTTTATATACTTTGTGCATTTATCATTTTGGCACTCATGCATAGAAATTAGATTCTTTTTTTAATTTATTTTTTTTTTGATATCAAAAATTCGAAAAACTTATTCACAAATTTAAAAAATTTCTTCAAAAATTCCAATCCTATACCCCCCAACCTAGATCAGACATTACCCTCAATATTTTTTTTAATATTATATTAGATTTTTTTATTATTTTATTTTATTTCATTTTGGACGAAAATATGATGCATATGGAGGATAGAAGCATTTTACCGTAGTTGCATCAATAATATGAGGACTCCTGTTAAGAAATTACAAAAAAATGCGACAAGAAAATATGCAAAAATGACCTATGAGAATTGGGTTGCCTCCCAACAAGCGCTAAGTTTAACGTCTTCAGCCAGACGCAGTGCATCTTTAATTATCCTGATAAATAGGATCCATCAAATCAAGGGATTCGATGAACTGTCTGTCTGCAACACACTCTATATAAGGTTTCAATCTTTGACTATTGACGTTCAGGACACGACCATCACTGATGTTTTGAGTTTCTACCGCACCATGAGGAAAAACCTTTCTAACTAAAAAGGGACCATGCCACCTGGAGCGAAGTTTACCAAGAAAGAGACGTAATTTAGAATTGAATAGCCAAACTTTTTGATTAGGCTCGAAAGACTTACGGTTACTAGATTTGTCATGAAAAACGTTTGTTGCCCAGATAGACAACCCAAGAGGGGGGGTGAATTGGGTTTTAAAATAATTATTACAATTAAATGTTTGTGGATAACTAATTAATACTTTTTGCAAGTTGATTAATTAGATGCTATGTGCAGTGAATGAAATGAAAGTAAAAGATGACAAGGCAATCACAAACACAATGATTTTATAGTGGTTCGGAGCTAACCCTTGCTCCTACGTCCACTCCCCAAGCCTCACTTGGAAATTCACTATAACCCCTCGGATTACAGCCGGTTGTTTTACAAGCTCACAACCTAACTTGTTGTTTTATGAGGTCACAACGAACTCGGTCGGTTTTCCCAGGCTCACCGACTAGAACCGTCCGATTGTTTTCCCGGGATCACAATCAAACCCTTACACCATTGGTTTCAACCTAGGCTCACCAACAAACCTTTACACCCTTGATTCAATCTCCTGATTGAATCAAGTAAGGACCAAATGGATAGAAAAACAAACAGAAAAATATAGCTTCTGAATAAGCAGATTTTCAGCAATATAAATAAAAGAGAAGTTAAGAGCCCTCAAACAGTTTATGATGATGTAGTGGAGGGCTTCTTGAACTCTGGGTCTCCTCTTGAATGTCTTGAAGACTTGAAGGCTGAAGGAGACTTCTTTAATGCTGGGAAGAGTTGGTTGAATGGAGTTAATGGCCCTCTTCCTTCTTTTCCGTTTAAATCCTTTGGCAGATGAAGATTTTGTGTTTTCTTTGAAAGGAATATCGCTTCTCTACCTTGCTACAGTCCTCTGTGGCTATTTAAGCTATTCCCCACGGAAACTAGCCGTTAGACACAGTCTACTAGCCGTTCTGCACATTCTGCACATCCTGACAATGTTTCCGTTGGGATCGGAGTCGACTCGCGCGATCTGGAGTCGATTCGGCTGCAGCAGGAGTCGACTCATGCTTTTCTGGAGTCGGCTCGGTAACTGTTCCGAATTTGAATTAAAGTGCTCTTCTCGACTGGAAGTTGACTAAACTTAACCCGGAGTCGACTCCCCAAAGTCTGGAGCTGACCTGGCACTTTTGGAGTCGGCTCATCCCAAGGAATCCATGGTTGCATTTTTCAAGTTTGCTCACTCGAGTCGACTCGTGAATTCTGGGAGTCGACTTGGCACTCAGAGTCCGAACTCCCGAGCTTCTGTCTTTTGGCTCGTGCTGTCTTGGAGTCGACTCGGACTGTTCTGGAGTCGACTCGGCTCTCAGTATCCGAAAAGCAGTCTTCTGTCTTTTTGGGGTAGCGCTGCCTTGGAGTCGAGTCGAACTGTCTTGGAGTCGACTCGCCTCTCAGAGACAAAAATACTGTCTTCTGTCTTTTTGGGGTCGCGCTGTCTCGGAGTCGACTCGGCCTTTGCGGGAGTCGACTCGGCTCTCAGTGTCCGAAAGTTGCTCTCTGACTTTTGCCTTGTATTACACTGAGAGTCGACTCTTGCTTCCTTTGGAGTCGACCTGCCAACTATCGGAGTCGACTCGAGTTCCTCAGGAGTCGACTCGACTCTCAGGGTCCAAAATAACTTCTCTGTCTTTCTGTCTGTAACTCCCTGGAGTCGACTCGTACTACCCTAGAGTCGACTCGGCAAGCATCGGAGTCGACTCGTGCTCTTCAGGAGTCGACTCGCTGACAGATTTTGAGTTGGATCTTTCTGTTCGTCTGTCTGTTCTCAGTCGGAGTCGACTCGTAATGTACAGGAGTCGACTCGAGCCTGTGCCAGTGCTTCTGATACGCTTGGAGTCGACTCGTAATATCCCGGAGTCGACTCGAGTCTCAGACTTTGGTTCAAATTGACTTCTTAACTTATCCAAAATGTCTTGAACCAAATCTAGAGACACTTAACCATCAATATACAAGAATTTCACTGAAACACTAGATTGAATTCATTAGTAAACATAAGATATACTCAAATGCTTTGAGCTCATCAAAATCAAATAGGGTTATAATCAATCACTCCACAATCTTCCCCTTTTTGATGATGACAAAACATTGAGTATATGTAAAGTGAATTGCTCAACAAACAAGGAGATTTATAGTAAAATTTTAAAATGAATTCAAGTGTCTAGTTATTTTAATTTATCCAAAACTGAAAGGAGTGAAACAGTAAATTTTGAAGTTAAAGCTCTCCCTTTCATTTGGAATTATATAAGCCTTCATGTCATTCAATCAATTGTTTGGCTTATATATTTTTAATGATTTTGCTTTCTTAAAAATTCAGATTCTCCCCCTCAACACATGCATTCAACTTTGTTTTGATTCTCAGAATTTTCTTTTAGTGCATTGAGGCTTTTGAACTTAATTTTTTGGTTTTTAGAGGGAAAATCTGTCAATTTGTTCTTGAGTATGATTCAACTAATCTTCGAATATCCCTTGAATAGATTCTGGAGATTACTCTATTAGGAGCCCCAACAGAGAGATAATGAGCCTCGAGGTATCAAATCCACTAAGAACAAATTATTGTGTGTTTTAAAAGTTTTCTTTTATTGATTTTCATTGATTCTCTTTACATGTCTATTCAATATATTTCTTCCCCTTTTTGTCATCATAGCAAAAAGGAAGAAAGCACATTACACAAGCAATGAGAGTAAGGCTATAGGATATTAATTTGCACATTTTTGAAGAAAATAGTCTACTCCTTGTATTGATGTATATGTAGGTACACTTGTGAATACAAAGAGTAAGGCAATAAATACACGTCTAAAACTGAAAAAAAATAAGTAAGCTAGGGCTTCTTTGAGGAGGATGTGGCTCCCTTGGGCAGTGTGGAGTGATTGATTAAAACCTCATTTGATTTTGATGAGCTCAAAGCATTTGAGTATATCTTGTGATTACTAATGAATTCAATTGAGTGTTTCAGTGAAAATCCTGTCCAAGTGTCTCTAGATTTTGGTTCATAGTATTTTGGATAAGTTAAGAAGTCTGCTGAACCAAAGTCTGAGACTCGAGTCGACTCCCGAGTATCACGAGTCGACTCCAAGCGTATCAAGTTCACTGGCACGAGCTCGAGTCGACTCCAGACTAGTACGAGTCGACTCCGCCTGAGAACAGAAAGAAGAACAGAAAGCCTCATCTCAGAACCTGTCAACGAGTCGACTCCTGAAGTGCGCGAGTCGACTCCAATGTTCGACGAGTCGACTCCAGGGTAGTAAGAGTCGACTCCAAGAGGTACACAAAGAAAAGTCAGAGAGCAGTTTTTGAGTCTGAGATTCGAGTCGACTCCAGTGGAACGCGAGTCGACTCCGATGGTTGGCAAGTCGACTCCAGAGAAAGCAAGAGTCGACTCTCAGCGGTACACAAAGAAAAGGTCAGAGAGCATTTTATGGACTCTGAGATTCGAGTCGACTCCCGCAATACGCGAGTCGACTCCGAGACTGTGCGACCATCGACAGACAGAAAACCATGTTACTGCCTCTGAGATTCGAGTCGATTCCCAGACAGCTCGAGTCGACTCCAAGACAAGCTTCACGTCAAAAGGCAGAAGACCAACTTTCGGAAACTGAGAGCCGAGTCGACTCCAAGGAAGTTCGAGTCGACTCCAAGACTGGATAAGCCAAAAGACAGAGAATCGGGAGTTCGGGCTCTGAGATTCGAGTCGACTCTAAGGACAGTCGAGTCGACTCGAGTGGACAAAATTCAAAATTGGATCCACGGACTTCAGTGGATGAGCCGACTCCAAAATTGCCAGGTCAGCTCCAGAAGTTGGCGAGTCGACTCCGGGTCAAGACGAGTCGACTCCCAGTCGTGACGGCAACTTTAATTCAAATTTGGAACAGTTGCCGAGTCGACTCCGGAAAAGCTTGAGTCGACTCCCGCTACAGCCGAGTCGACTCCTGATCGCGCGAGTCGACTCCAACCCACCAACGGTCATATTGTCAGGCTGCGCAGAGTGTGCAGAACGGGCAGAAAAAATAGTGTAACGGCTAGTTTCCGTGGGGGTTGGCTTAAATAGCCACAGAAGACTGTAGCAAGGCAGAGAACAGTCATTCCACTCCAACTAATCAAGGATTCAAGCTCTGCAACGTGCTCTTCAACGAAAAAGGGAAGATCTGCATTTACAGCTCCACCTACATCTTCCCAGCAATTAAAGCCTTCTCCTCCAGCATTCAAGTCGACTACACATTCGAGAGGAGACCGGAGTTCAAGAAGCCATTCCTCTACTTCAGCTTAAAAGCGTTTGAGGGCTTCTAAACTCCTCTTTTGATTATATTGTTTTACATCTGCTTTTGAGAAGCTTATTTTCCTTTCTTTCTATAACTTGTATTTACTTGGTTCAATCGGGAGATTGAATCAAGGGGATTAAGGTTGGTTGGTGAGCCAAGTTAAAAACCAACGTCTGTAAGGGTTTGATTGTGAGCCCGGGAAAACAATCGGGGTTGGTTCTAGTCGGTGAGCCTGGGAAAACCGACCGAGTTCGTTGTGAGCTCGTAAAACAACAAGTTTGGTTGTGAGCTTGCAAAACAACCGGCTATAATCCAAGGGGGTTATAGTGAATTCCCAAGAGAGACTTGGGGAGTGGACGTAGGAGCAAGGGGTAGCTCCGAACCACTATAAAACTCTGTGTTTGCATTGGATTGTCTCTTCTCTTCTTCCTCTCACATCACTCACAGCACTTAGCATTAATTAAATAACTTGCAATAGTTTTTTAATTAATCATCCATAACATTTTAATTATCCAAATTAATTTAAAACCCAATTCACCCTCCCCTCTTGGGTTGTCTATCTGGGCAACAAGTGGTATCAGAGCCAAAAACTCTTCCACTCAAGAGTTAAAAGATCAAAATGACAACCCCATTTGGATCTTCTCACATTGAGGGTCAGTCCACCCAAAGACCCCCTTTCTTCAATGGATCCGACTACTCATATTGGAAGGCTAGATGAGAATATTCATCCAAGCCCAAGACTATGAGATGTGGACCATTGTAGTGAATGGCCCATACATCCCATCCATATATGTAGATGGTGTCAAGGTACCCAAACTAGAAACGGATTGGGATGAACATGACATGAGGAAGGCACAATTAAACTCTAAAGCTATGAATGTGTTTTATTGTGCCTTAGACCATAATGAATTCAATAGGGTTTCAACTTGTAATTCTGCAAAAAAATTTGGGACAGACTTGAAGTGACCCATGAGGGCACGAATCAAGTCAAGGAATCCAAAATAAACATCTTGGTTCATAAATATGAACTATTTAAAATGGATTCAAATGAAACAATCACATGCATGTTCACTAGGTTTACTGATATTGTCAATGTCCTAAAAAGCCTTGGCAAGAACTATACTAACAGTGAGCTTGTCAGGAAAATCCTTCGGTGTCTACCAAAGTCGTGGGAAGCTAAAGTGACGGCAATCCAAGAAGCCAAGGACTTGAACAAGCTACCACTTGAGGAGCTTCTTGGATCCCTTATGACGCACGAGCTCACCATGAAACAACACAACGAGGAAGAGTCCTCCCATAAGAAAAAGGTAATAGCTTTAAAGTCTACTTCATCTAACAAAGATTTATCTTGCAGTAGCAGTAGTGAAGAAGAAGAAGATGAGGAAGATAGTGGTGAGGCACTTCTTGTGCGCAAGTTCAAGAAATTTATCAACCACAAGAAGTCCTATCATCAAAGGAGAGGCCCCTCAAATTCCTACCGCAAGGACAAAGGTAAGGAAAGAGAAAATGAGGGGATTGGGTGCTATGAGTGCAAAAAGCCGGGACACATCAGAGCTGAGTGTCCCTTACTAAAGAAGGGCAGCAAGTACAAGAAGAAGAAGAAAGCCCTTGTCACCACCCTATCGGACTCCGACGCATCATCTTCATCATCGGATGAAGAACAAGAAGAGAAGTTCAATTTCTGCTTCATGGCCAACGAAAACGAGATAACTTCCGATACGCATTTTGATTTTACATTTGATGAACTTTATGATGCGTTTAATGAATTAATGATTGAATATAAGAATATAAATGTTAAAAACAGAGAACTAAAAGTAACTAACCAAACTTACATTCATAAGCATGATTCATTAATTAAGGATAAAGATAATCTTACCAAAGAAAATCTAGAACTTAAGACAAGCAACCAACTCTTAATTAAGAAGACTAACAACTTAACAAAAGATAATGAAAAACTAACTAAGGAACTTTCAGAACTTAAAAACCATAAACAAATCTTAAACAAGGATCTCACAAAAGAACTAAATGATTTAAAAGCAGAAAATCAAACATTAACTAAAGAACTTGGAAAATACAAACCTTTAGTTGAAAAGTTTACGTATAGTTCTGAAAAGTTAAATATGATACTTAATAATCAACGAGCCGTATTTAATAAAGCGGGTTTAGGATATAAACCAAGAAATAAACAAAAACTTCTTAGTAACTTCTTTGTTAAAGCTGGGAAAACTAAAATTAAGAAAATAATTTGCCTTTATTGTGGTACAGTAGGTCATAAAGCAAATGTGTGTAATTTTAGGAAAAGTAAAACTAAAAGAAAAATTAAAAAGGTATGGGTTCCAAAAGGAACCAACTTGACTAACCATGAAGGACCCAAGAAAACTTGGGTACCTAAGATGACATGATTTGCTTGTGTAGGAGTGTCTTGCAGCCAAAGTCAACAAAAACTGCTGGTATTTGGATAGTGGCTGCTCAAGGCACATGACGGGTGATAAAGATCAATTTTTCACCCTTGAAGCTAAGAAGGGAGGTGCTGTGACTTTTGGAGACAACAACCCAGGTCATATCATTGGTATTGGTAAAGTTCAAATCACCCCTTCTACTTTTATAGATAATGTTAGATATGTTGATGGTCTTAAGCATAATTTGTTAAGCATTAGTCAATTATGTGATATAGGATATGATGTTATGTTTAAACCATCACTATGCATTATAACAAATCCTAATGATAATAGTTTAGTTTTTAAAGGAATTAGACGTGGAAATGTATATGTTGTAGACCTAGAAGATCTTGCAAAACATAACCAATGTCTAGTTGTAAATGAAACTAAAGATAATGATGCTAGTTGGTTATGGCACCGTAAGTTAGGTCATGCAAGCATGGACACAATAACTAAACTAGTTAAAAGAGACTCCGTGATAGGTTTGCCAAAATTAAAATTTGAAAAGAACAAAATATGTGAAGCATGTCAATTTGGCAAACAATCTAGGAACTCTTTTAAATCCATAAAATGTGTCTCTACTTCTAGGCCTCTAGAATTACTACACATGGACCTATTTGGTCCAACTAGAACAACAAGCCTAGGTGGAAATAAATATGGTCTAGTTATAGTAGATGATTACTCTAGGTACACATGGGTCATGTTTCTAGCACATAAGGATCAAGCATTTTCTGTTTTTAAGAAGTTCCATAAGGAAGTAACAAATGCTAGAGAGTCTTTAGTCATAGCCATTAGAAGTGACCATGGTACCGAATTCGAAAATCAATCATTTGATGAATTTTGCAGTAAAAAGGGGATAACCCATAATTTCTCAGCACCTAGGACACCACAACAAAATGGAGTTGTGGAAAGGAAGAATAGAACACTAGAGAAATGGCTAGAACTATGTTATGTGAAAGTAACCTCCCTAAGTACTTTTGGGGAGAAGCCATTAATACCTCTTGTCACATATTAAATAGAGTTCTATTGAGACCCATTATAAAGAAAACACCTTATGAACTGTGGAAAAAACAGAAAACCAAAGGTTAATTATTTTCATGTTTTTGGATGTAGGTGTTTTGTGCATAATAATGGGAAAGATAATCTAGAAAAATTTGACCCTAAATCTGATGAAGGAATATTCTTAGGTTATTCTACAACTAGTAAAGCCTATAGAGTATTTAATAAAAGAACGTTAGTCATAGAAGAATCTATACATGTAGTATTTGATGACTCTAGTGACATCTTCTCTAGTAAGAAAGTTAATTTTGATGATGATGTTGAAATACTTGAGGAAAAGATAGATGAGATGGGATTACAAGATGATAATCAAAAGTTGATTGAAGGAGAATCATCAAGCCAAGAGGCTATTGTGGATCATGGGCTAACAAAAGCTTGGAGGTATGCTCACGGGCATCCTAAGGAACTCATTCTAGATGATCCATCTCAACCGGTTAGGACTAGAGCTTCACTTAGAAATCTAAATAACCATCTAGCTTTTGTTTCACACTTTGAGCCCAAACATATAGAAGAAGCCGAAAATGATGTAAATTGGATAAATGCAATGCAAGAAGAACTAAACCAATTTACTAGAAACAAAGTGTGGGATCTAGTAGAGAGACCTTCTAAATATCCAATTATAGGTACAAAATGGATATATAAAAATAAGCTAGATGAAAATGAAATTGTTATAAGGAATAAGGCTAGACTAGTGGCAAAGGGTTATAATCAAGAAGAAGGCATAGATTTTGATGAAACCTTTGCTCCCGTAGCTAGACTTGAGGCTATTAGACTATTATTAGCATATGCATGCTCTAAGGATTTCAAACTATTTCAAATGGATGTAAAAAGTGCATTTTTAAATGGGTATATTAATGAGGAAGTGTATGTAGAACAACCTCCTGGTTTTGAAAATCATCAATACCCTAATCATGTGTATAAACTGAACAAAGCACTTTATGGATTAAAACAAGCACCTAGAGCATGGTATGAGAGACTTAGTAAATTCCTATTAGAACATGAATTCTCTAGGGGAAATGTAGACACAACATTATTTCTGAAAAAGCAAAATAAGGAGATGCTATTAGTACAGATTTATGTTGATGATATCATTTTTGGTGCTACTAACAATCGCCTCTGCGAAGAGTTTGCTGATTTGATGCAGAGTGAGTTTGAGATGAGCATGATGGGAGAGCTGAACTACTTCCTCGGGCTTCAAATCAAACAATCTGAAGGAGGCATCTTCATCAATCAAGCAAAATATGTCAAGGAGATGCTCAAGAAGTTTGATATGGAAGGAAACAAATCAATCAGCACCCCCATGAGCTCATCATGCAAATTAGATCAAGATGAATCAGGTAAATCTGTAGATCAAAAACTTTATAGAGGTATGATAGGATCTTTACTATATCTTACTGCAAGTAGACCTGATATTATGTTTAGTGTTTGCATGTGTGCTAGATATCAGGCTAATCCTAAAGAATCACACCTAGCTGCAGTTAAGAGAATTTTTAAATACTTAATAGGAACTAAGAACATAGGGCTATGGTACTCTAAAGAATCTAGCCTAAACTTAATAGGGTACACAGATTCAGACTTCGCTGGATGTAAGCTTGATAGAAAAAGTACCAGCAGGTCGTGTCAGTTTCTAGGAGAAAACCTAATCTCATGGTTTAGCAAGAAACAAAACTCGGTTGCATTATCCACTGCAGAAGCTGAATATGTGGCAGCCGGGAGTTGTTGTGCTCAAATCTTGTGGATTAAACAACAATTAGAAGATTATGGCATTAAACAAGATAAAATCCCCATTAATTGTGATAATACAAGTGCCATAAATCTAACTAAAAATCCAATTCAACATTCAAGAACTAAACACATTGAGATAAGACATCACTTCATAAGAGATCATGTATTGAATGGTGATGTGACACTCCAATTTGTTTGTACTGATAATCAATTAGCAGATATTTTTACAAAACCCCTAAGTGAAGAGAGGTTTAGCGTGCTTAGGAGGGGATTAGGAGTGATTGATCCATCTTAGTGGGAGTTTCCACTAGATTAATTGATTTTGATGATTTTTTCCTCATTTGGCACGGTTATAGTATGACTTTTAGGTGCGTGCCAAGGTTAGAGACGACTCGAGTAAGTTTCAGAGCCGGCTCCTAAGGGGGAGTCGACTCGCGCATTTGCGGGAGTCGACTCGCACATTGTCGGGAGTCGACTCGAAGTCTACAGGCGCATAAGGAGAGTCGACTCGCGCATATTCTGGAGTCGACTCGAGGTCGAGTCGACTCGCGACTCAGGGGAGTCGACTCGCAGTCGGGATCCGACTTTTTAACCCTAGGTTTGTCGTTTCGCAAACACTTTTCTTTCAAGCCGCCACTGTTCTAAAAGCCCTAGAGCCGACTCCTAGGTCTTCCCCGATCGTCTCCAACCTCCGTTCGGTCGATTTTTCACCGGTTCTTAGGGTTTTCGTCCGTTCCTAGGTCGTCTCCGGTCCGTCCCGAGTCTCCTCCGTCGACCTTTCTCCGTCCTTTAGGTGTTTCTTCCCGTTTAGGTCAAGATGCCTCGTAAGACCGTGGTTAGGAAGAGGTCCCGTCCCGAGGCCGGTCCCGAGCGGCGCTCCAAGGCGCGGCACGATCCCGCGAGGCAACCACCTCCGGCTCGTTCCCCGCCTAGGGCGGTTCCCGCGAGGCCATTGGCCGGGAAGGTCGTCTCCACCGGGAGGTATGTCGATTTCGACTTCCTCTCCCGGGAAGGGTTCACCATAGGTGATAGGCTTAGAGCCCAGGGCTTAGAGTTCTTCCTTACATTGGACCTCCCCACATATCCAGGGCTCGTTAGAGAGTTTTACGGTACCGTCCATCGGAGAGATGGGGGTATCGAGGGCACAGTAGCCGGTGTCCCTGTGTTTGTCACGGAGGATCTTATTGGCCACATCCTTCACCTTCCACTAGTAGGGGTGGCTCCCGCACACCCTGAGGATAGAGTTGAGGCCCTTACGGTCGTCTTAGGGCATCCACCTCAGTCCCCCCTAGACAAGGTATCTGCTAGCTCACTTCCTGTTGAAGTGAGAATCCTTTTGAGTATTCTGTCCAGGTCTGTCTTCCCTAAGACAGGAAGATTTGATTTGTAAATGAGAGGGACCTAGCTATTATGTCTTACATTCTTCAGGACACCCCGGTCAACTTCCCCACACTCATATACAGGTATATGTGTGAGCCCCTAGATAGACCTAGGCTCACCCTCCCATACGGCATGATTTTTACTCTTCTCTTTAGGGAGTACGAGATTCCATTCCTAAGAGGGAACCCTCTCGTGCATTGCGATGGACAGATCGCTTGTGTACGGGGACCATGCACAGGATGGGGTTTCGGAAGAGAGAAGGGATCTCGGTTAGGAAGTCTACCCTCACCGCTCAGACCACCAGACCTTCACCTAGTCCTGAGCCCGATTCAGACTACCCAGACCTTCCAGACCATCCAGACTCCCATCCACTCTCCTGCTCCTACCACCTCCGCCGGACCTTCCTCCTCGGCACCACCCTCTATGGCGGTTCGGATTGATCCTGAGCAGCTCCGGGAGCTGCGACAGGAGATAGTCAGAGAGGTGAGGGATGAGCTGCTTCGGGAGCTCCGAGGTGCGGTGCCTGCTCCCACTCCTGCACCCGTATCTTCTCAGTTGGTCCCTTCCTTGACAGCCGTGACTGACATGACGGCTCATGTACGGGAAGAGATCTACAATGTTCGGAGTTTGGTCCAGGCCCAGTTCCACAGCATGAGTGAGATCACGAGCTCCACTCGACAGATGCGAGAGGAGATAGTCGTGACATGCACACCACCACCGAGGGGGCCGAGCGCTTGGCGAATGTACTCATCGACAAGCTGGACGCACTTCAGACATCGGTGACTGGGCTTCAGGCGTCCGGTGACAGAGCTCTCCACTACACATAGCAGAGCCACCACGTCTATCATCACACAGCTTGGCCATGTCACAGATGCAGTCACCCTCCTCATGGAGCAGAGCCGATTGAGAGGAGGAGCCACATCCTCCAGAGGAGGAGATGCATCCTAGAGAGGGGGATCTTCATCCTCGAGGAGACCATAGATGTTCTTTTTGCTTTGTTTTGTATTGCTTTGCTTTACGTATTGTATGCTCAAATGTATTCACATTTATATCAATACAATGAGTTAGACATCTTATCTTCATTTCTGTGCCATTTGATGATTGGTTGTGCCATTGATTGTGTGTGATTACCTCCTTTTTGGTATGATGACAAAAAGGGGGAGAAATATGTATACATATGTAAAAGGGGAGAAATATGGATGAAATATGTAAAAGAAATCAATGGAAATCAATAAAAAGACACACAAATTTGTTCTAAGTGGATTCGGTACCTCGAGGCTCATTATCTCTCTTTTGGGGCTCCTAATGGAATAATCTCCAGAATCTATTCAAGGGATATTCGGAGATTAGCTGAATCCTACTCAAGAACAAATTGACAGATTTTTCCTCTAAAAACAAAAAATTCAGTTCAAAAACTTCATAGCATTAAAAGGAAATTCAGAGAATCAAAAACATAGTTGAATGCATATGTTGAGGGGGAGAATCTGAATTTTAATCAAGCTAAATCATTAATGACATATAAGCCAAACAATTGATTGCATAATATGAAGGCTTATATAATTCCAAATGAAAGGGGGAGCTTTAACTCCGAAATTTGTTGTTTCACTCCTTTCAAACTTGGATAAATTAAATTATCAGACATTTGAATTCATTTATGGATTTTATTTCATTATTTATTGAGCAAGTCATTTTACATATACTCAAAGTTTTGTCATCATCAAAAAGGGGGAGATTGTGGAGTGATTGATTAAAACCCCCATTTTGATTTTGATGAGCTCAAAGCATTTGAGTATATCTTGTGATTACTAATGAATTCAATGAGTGTTTCAGTGAAAATCCTGTCCAAGTGTCTCTAGATTTTGGTTCATAGTATTTTGGATAAGTTAAGAAGTCTGCTGAACCAAAGTCTGAGACTCGAGTCGACTCCCGAGTATCACGAGTCGACTCCAAGCGTATCAAGTTCACTGGCACGAGCTCGAGTCGACTCCAGACTAGTACGAGTCGACTCCGACTGAGAACAGAAAGAAGAACAGAAAGCCTCCATCTCAGAACCTGTCAACGAGTCGACTCCTGAAGTGCGCGAGTCGACTCCAATGTTCGACGAGTCGACTCCAGGGTAGTAAGAGTCGACTCCAAGAGGTACACAAAGAAAAAGTCAGAGAGCAGTTTTCGAGTCTGAGATTCGAGTCGACTCCAGTGGAACGCGAGTCGACTCCGATGGTTGGCCAAGTCGACTCCAAGAGAAAGCAAGAGTCGACTCTCAGCGGTACACAAAGAAAAGGTCAGAGAGCATTTTATGGACTCTGAGATTCGAGTCGACTCCCGCAATACGCGAGTCGACCTCCGAGACTGTGGCGACCATCGACAGACAGAAAACCATGTTACTTGCCTCTGAGATTCGAGTCGATTCCCAGACAGCTCGAGTCGACTCCAAAGACAAGCTTCCACGTCAAAAAGGCAGAAGACCAACTTTCGGAAAACTGAGAGCCGAGTCGACTCCAAGGAAGTTCGAGTCGACTCCAAGACTGGATGAGCCAAAAGACAGAGAATCGGAGTTCGGGCTCTGAGATTCGAGTCGGACTCGAGGTTGGACAAAATTCAAAATTGGGAGTCCACGGACTTCAGTGGATGAGCCGACCCGAAAAAAAAATTGGCCAGGTCAGCTCCAGAAGTTGGCGTAGTCGACTCCGGGTCAAGGCGAGTCCGACTCCCAGTCGTGACGGCAACTTTAATTCAAATTTGGAACAGTTGCCAGAGTCGACTCCCGGAAAAGCTTGAGTCGACTCCCGCTACAGCCGAGGTCGCCTCCTGATTCGCGCGAGTTCGACTCCAACCACCAACGGTCCATATTGTCAGGCTGCGCAAGAGCTGTGCAGAACGGGCAGAAAAAGTAGTGTAACCGGCTAGTTTCCGTGGGGGTTGCTTAAATAGCCACAGAAGACTGTAGCAAGGCAGAGAACAGTCATTCCACTCCAACTAATCAAGGATTCAAGCTCTGCAACGTGCTCTTCAACGAAAAAGGGAAGATCTGCATTTACAGCTCCACCTACATCTTCCCAGCAATTAAAAGCCTTCTCCTCCAGCATTCACGTCGACTACACATTCGAGAGGAGACCGGAGTTCAAGAAGCCATTCCTCTACTTCAGCTTAAAAGCGTTTGAGGGCTTCTAAACTCCTCTTTTGATTATATTGTTTTACATCCTGCTTTTGAGAAGCCTTATTTTCCTTTCTTTCTATAACTTGTATTTACTGGTTCAATCGGGGGATTGAATCAAGGGGATTAAGGTTGGTTGGTGAGCCAAGTTAAAACCAACGTGTGTAAGGGTTTGATTGTGAGCCCGGAAAAACAATCGGGGTTGGTTCTAGTCGGTGAGCCAGGGAAAACCGACCGAGTTCGTTGTGAGCTCGTAAAACAACAAGTTTGGTTGTGAGCTTGCAAAACAACCGGCTGTAATCCAAGGGGGTTATAGTGAATTCCCAAGAGAGACTTGGGGAGTGGACGTAGGAGCAAGGGGTAGCTCCGAACCACTATAAAACTCTGTGTTTGCATTGGATTGTCTCTTCTCTTCTTCCTCTCACATCACTCACAGCACTTAGCATTAATTAAATAACTTGCATTAGTTTTTAATTAATCATCCATAACGTTTTAATTATCCAAATTAATTTAAAACCCAATTCACCCCCCCCTCTTGGGTTGTCTATCTGGGCAACAGGCAGTCTTGAGTGTTCCATGAGTAGAGTGACCCCATCTGTGACGTGCCCTAGCTGTGTGATGATCGCCGAGGTGGCCCTACTGTGGATCGAGGAAAGCTCAGTCACACTCTCCTGGAGTGTGTCCAACTTGGCGATCAACAAGTTCGCCAGACGCTCGGCCCCCTGGCTCTGGGTGCCCATGTCATGTTGGATGTCATCTCGCATCTTCCTTGTGTTGCTTGTGACATCGCTCATATTGGAGAATTGGGCTTGTATGAGGCTTCCGACATTGTAGATCTCCTCCCTCAGATGAGCCGTCATCTCGGTCACGGCTGACAATGAGGGAACCAATGCAGAAGAGGGGCAGTGGTGGGTGCAGTCGCTGGACCTCGGAGCTCCCTCAGTAGGTCGTCCCGAAGATCCCGCACGATCTCCTGCCACAGCTCCCGGAGCTGCTCAGAAGAGATCCGGACCTCTAATGGCTGAGTGGGTGGTGCTGAAGAGGAGGGTCTGGCAGAAGTAGATGGTGCTGAGGTGGAGGGATAGGTGGAAAAGTCTGAATCAGGATCAGGACTGGGGGAGTGTCTAGTAGTAGGTGTGGAGGAGGATGGTTTCTGACCCAGGTTCCTTCTACCTTATGAATCCCATCCTGTGTAGGGTTCCCTCACTCATGCGATCTGTCCATCGCAGTGCGCGAGAGGGTTCCCCTCAGGAATAGGGATCTCGGACTCCCTAAAGATCAAAGTGTACATCATCCTATAAGGAAGGGTGAGCCTAGGTCTGTCTAGTGGCTCACATAGGTATTTGTAAATGAGTTTTGGGAAGTTAATTGGAGTATCCTGAAGGATGTAGAACAAAGGGCGAGGTCCCTCTCAGATACAAAATCGAAGCGGCCGGTTTTCGAGAAAAGGGTCCTAGAGATGATACTCAAGAGGAGCCGCATTTCAACTGACAGTGAACTGGCGGACACCTCATCTAGTGGGGACTGGGGTGGACTCCCTAATATGGCTGTAAGGGCCTCAGTCCTATCGGCCGGATGAGTAGGAGATACCCCTACTTGGGGAAGATGGAGGATTTGAGCAATGAAATCCTCTGAAATAAATAACGGGACACCCGCTACGGTTCCCTGTATCCCACCATTCTCCATGGACACGGTACCATAGAACTCCCTAACTAGCCCTGGGTATGTGGGGAGATCTAGGGAACAAAAGAACTCGAGTCCCTGGGCCCTCAACCTATCTCCTATAGTGAAACCCTCCCGGGAGAGATAGTCGAAGTTGACGTATCTCCCGGTGGAGACCGCCTTTCCGGCGCAGGTCGTCGCGAGGGAACCGGCCTCGGCGGGAACGACCGGAGGTTGTGGCCTCACGGGATCGTTCCGAGCCTTGGACCGTCGCTCGGCGCCGCTCGCGGGTTGGGGCCTCTTCCGGCTTGGGACAACCGTCTTACGGGGCATGTTGACCTAGGATGGGGTAAAACCCTAATGGACGGAAGAACTCGACGGAAAAACCCTAACGGAGGTCGGAGACGATGTCGGAGACGGCTCTAGGGTTTGTGAACAGTGGAGGCGGTGAATAGAAGTGTTGATTAAACGCTTGGATTAGGGTTAAAACCTCGGATCCCGACGCGAGTCGACTCGACCTCGAGTCGACTCCAAAATATGCGCGAGTCGACTCCCCTATGCTGCCATCGACCTCGAGTCGACTCCCGTCTATGTGCGAGTCGACTCCCCTCATGAGCCGACTCTGAAACGTATCCGAGTCGACTCGAACTCTGGCACGCACCTAAAAATCATGCTATTTTCGTACCAAAAGGGACAATCACTAAGTTATGATCTGATTTGATGATCATAGATGAGACTCTATATTTAACACAACTAATCATCAAAATCAATGAACTAGAAGAGAACATCACTAGGATGGATCAATCACTCCTAATCCTCTCCTAAGCACACTAAATCTCTCTTCACTCAAGGGTTTTGTGAAGATATCAGCTAATTGATCATCAGTGCAAACAAATTGAAGTGTACATCACCATTCAGTACATGATCTCTTATGAAGTGATGTCTTATTCAATATGTTTGTTCTTGAGTGCTGAATTGGATTTTAGTTAGATTAATGCACTTGTATTACAATTAATGGAATTTTATCTTGTTTAATTCCATAATCTTCAAGTTGTTGTTTATCCACATGATTTGAGCACAACAACTCCCGGCAACATATTCAGCTTCAGCAGTAGATAATGCAACCGAGTTTTGTTTCTTGCTAAACCATGAGATTAAATTTTCTCCTAAGAATTGACATGACCCGCTGGTGCTTTTTCTATCAAGTTTACAACCAGCAAAGTCTGAATCTGTGTATCCTATTAAGTTCAGGCTAGATTCTTTAGAATACCATAAACCTATATTTTTTGTTCCTATTAGGTATTTAAAGATTCTCTTGACTGCAATTAGATGAGATTCCTTAGGATTAGACTGATATCTAGCACACATGCATACACTAAACATGATATCAGGTCTACTTGCAGTGAGATACATAAAGATCCTATCATACCTCTATACATCTTTTGATCTACAGATTTACCTGATTCATCTTGGTCTAGTTTGCATGATGAGCTCATGGGTGTGCTGATTGACTTGTTTCCCTCCATATCAAACTTCTTAAGCATCTCCTTGATGTATTTAGCTTGATTGATGAAGATCCCTTCTTCAGATTGTTTGATTTGAAGCCCGAGGAAATAGTTCAGCTCTCCCATCATGCTCATTTCAAACTCACTCTGCATCAAGTCAGCAAATTCTTCGCAGAGGCGATTGTTAGTAGCACCGAAAATAATATCATCAACATAAATCTGCACTACTAACATATCTTTGTTTTTCTTCTTTAAAAACAGTGTTGTATCTACATTTCCCTAGAGAACTCATGATCTAGTAGAAATTTGCTAAGTCTTTCATACCATGCTCTAGGTGCTTGTTTCAAACCATAAAGTGCTTTGTTCAATTTATACACATGATTAGGGTATTGATGATTTTCAAAACCAGGAGGTTGTTCTACATACACCTCCTCATTAATATACCCATTTAAAAATGCACTTTTTACATCCATTTGAAATAATTTGAAATCCTTAGAGCATGCAAATGCTAGTAATAATCTAATTGCCTCAAGTCTAGCTACAGGAGCAAAGGTTTCATCAAAATCTATACCTTCTTCTTGATTATAGCCCTTTGCTACTAGTCTAGCCTTATTCCTAATTACAATTCCATTTTCATCAAGTTTATTTTTATATATCCATTTGGTACCTATAATTGAATATTCAGAGGGTCGTTCAACTAGGTTCCATACCTTGTTTCTAGTAAATTGGTTTAGTTCTTCTTGCATTGCATTTATCCAATTTACATCTTTTTCAGCTTCTTCTATGTGTTTGGGTTCAAAATGTGAGACAAAAGCTAGATGATTTAAGTTCCTAAGAGATGCTCTAGTCCTAACAGGTTGAGATGGATCATCTAAAATTAATTCCTTAGGATGCCCATGAGCATACCTCCAAGCCTTAGTCAGCCCATGATCCACAATAGCCTCTTGGCTTGATGATGCATTTCCAATTAATTTTTGTTCATCTTCTTGTAATGTCATCTCATCAATCTTTTCTTCAAGAATTTCAGCATCATCATCAAGATCAACTCTCTTGCTAGAAGAGATATCACTAGAATCATCAAAAACAACATGTATAGATTCTTCAATAACAAGGGTTCTTTTATTAAAAACTCTATAGGCTTTACTAGTTGTAGAATACCCCAAAAATATACCCTCATCAGATTTAGAGTCAAATTTACCTAGATTATCTTTCCATTATTATGAACAAAACACCTACATCCAAAGACATGAAAATAGTTTACTTTTGGTTTTCTGTTTTTCCAAAGTTCATAAGGTGTTTTCTTTATAATGGGTCTCAATAAAACTCTATTTAATATATGACATGAGGTATTAATGGCTTCTCCCCAAAAGTACTTAGGGAGGTTACTTTCACATAGCATGGTTCTAGCCATTTCCTAGGGTTCTATTTTTCTTTCTACAACTCCATTTTGTTGTGGTGTCCTAGGTGCAGAAAAATTATGAGTTATTCCCTTTTTACTACAAAACTCATCAAATAAATGATTTTCAAATTCGGTTCCATGGTCACTTCTAATAGCTATGACTGAAGTATCTCTAGCATTTGTTACTTCCTTATGAAATTTCTTAAAACTGAAAATGCTTGATCTTTATGAGCTAAGAACATGACCCAAGTATATCTAGAAAAGTCATCTACAATAACTAGACCATATTTATTTCCTCCTAGACTTGTGGTTCTAGTTGGTCCGAATAGATCCATGTGTAGTAGTTCTAGAGGTCTAGAGGTGGAGACACAATTTATGGATTTAAAGGAGTTCCTTGATTGTTTGCCATATTGACAAGCTTCACATATTTTATTCTTTTCAAACTTTAGTTTTGGCAAACCTATCACGGAATCTCTTTTAACTAGTTTTGATATTGTGTCCATACTTGCATGACCTAACTTACGGTGCCATAACCAACTAGCATCATTATCCTTAGTTTCATTAACAACTAAACATGGGTTATGTTTGGCAAGATCCTCAAGGTCTACTACATACACATTCCCGTCTTATTCCTTTAAAAACTAAACTATTGTCATTTGAGTTGGTTATGATGCATAAGATGGTTTGAACAAAACATCAAAACCTCTATCACACAATTGACTAATGCTAAGTAGATTATGCTTAAGACCATCAACATATCGAACATTATCAATAAAGGTTGAAGGGGTATTTGTACTTTACCTATACCAATGATGTGACCTTGGTTATTGTCTCCAAATGTCACAGCACCTCCCTTCTTAGGCTCAAGGGTGAAGAATTGGTCTTGTCACCCGTCATGTGTCTTGAGCAGCCACTATCCAAGTACCAACAATTTTTGTCGACCTTGGCTGCAAGACACTCCTACACAAGCAAATCATACAATTTTAGGTACCCAAGTTTTCTTGGGTCCTTCATGGTTAGTAATGTTGGTTCCTTTTGGAACCCAAACCCTTTTAATTTTTCTTTTAGTTTTTCTTTTCTATAATCACACACATTTGCTTTATGTCCTAATGTTCCACAGCAAAAACATGTTATTTTCTTAGTTTTGCTTTCCCTGCTTTAACAAAGAAATTACTAAGGAGTTTTTGCTTATTTTTAGGTTTATACCCTAAACCAGCTCTATTGAACACAGCTCGTTGACTATTAAGTATCATTTCTAATTTTTCTGAGCTATATGTAAATTTTTCTACAAAAGGCTTGTACTTTTCAAGTTCTAGTGCCAATTTTGTTTTTCTGTTTTTAGTCATTTAAGTCTTTTGTGAACTTCTCCAATAGTTTGTTTATTTTTTAAGTTCAGAAATTTCTTGGCAGTTTTCGTTATCTTTAATTAAGGTATTAGTTTTTGAATTAACATTTGGTTGCTTGTCTTAAGTTCTGAATTTTCTTTAATGATAAATCTTTATCCTTAACTAATGTTATCGTATTACGGAGGTGAGTTGATTGGTTAGTTTTAGCTCTTTATTCTTAAGGTTTATTGTCTTATATCGTCCATTAATTCATTAAAGCATCATATAATTCAAAGGTAAAGTCTAAATGTGTTTCGATGTTACCTCATTGTCGTTAGCCATAAATAGGTTGGCCTTTTCTTCTTGTTCCTCATCCGATGATGATGATGATGTATCGGAGTCCGATAGGGTGGAGACGAGGACTTTCTTTTTCTTGTACTTGCTCCTTCTTGCAAAGGACACTCAGCTCTGAAGTGCCCCGGCTTCTTACATCATAACATCCGATCCCTCATTTTTCCTTTCCTTACCTTTATCCTTGTGATAGGAACTTGAGGGGCCTCTCCTTTGATGAAGGACTTCTTCGGTTGATGAATTTTCTGAACTTACAAGAGAGCCTCATCATCATCTCCCTCATTGTCTTCCTCTTCACTGCTGCTGCTGCAAGACAAATCTTTGTTAGTAGAAACAGATTTGAGGCTATTACCTTTTTCTTGTGAGAGGACTCTTCTTCATGTGTTGTTTCATTGTAGCTCATGCGTCATGAGGGATCCAAGAGCTCCTCAGTGGCAGCTTGTTTAAGTCCTTGGCTTCTTGGATTGCCGTCACCTTGGCTTCCCATGACCTTGGTAGACAACGAAGAATCTTCCTGACAAGCTCACTGTTAGTATAATTTTTGCCAAGGCTTTTTAGGCCATTGACAATGTCAGTAAATCTAGTGAACATGCAAGTGATTGTTTCATTAGAATCCATTTTAAATAATTCATACTTATGAACTAATATATTTATTTTGGATTCTTTTACTTGATTTGTGCCCTCGTGGGTCACTTCAAGTCTATCCCAAATCTCTTTTGCAGAATTGCAAGTAGAGACTCTATTGAATTCATTTCTATCTAAAGCACAATAAAGCACATTCATTGCTTTGGCATTTAGTTGTGCCTTCCTTCTATCATTGTCATCCCAATCCTTTTCAAGTTTGGGTATAGTGACACCCTCTACAAAATGGATGGGATGTATGGTCCATTTAGTATGGTGGTCCACATCTCATAGTCTTGGGCTTGGATAAATATTCTCATCCTAGCCTTCCAATATGAGTAGTCGGATCCATTAAAGAATGGAGGTCTTTGGGTGGACTGGCCCTCAATATGAGAAGATCCAAATGGGGTTGTCATTTTGATCTTTTACTCTTTGGGTAATAGAGTTCCGGCTCTGATACCACTTGTTGCCCAGATAGACAACCCAAGAGGGGGGGTGAATTGGGTTTTAAAATAATTATTACAATTAAATGTTTGTGATAACTAATTAATACTTTTTGCAAGTTGATTAATTAGATGCTATGTGCAGTGAATGAAATGAAAGTAAGAGACAACAAAGCAATCACAAACACAAATTTTATAGTGGTTCGGAGCTAACCCTTGCTCCTACGTCCACTCCCCAAGCCTCACTTGGGAATTCACTATAACCCCTCGGATTACAGCCGGTTGTTTTACAAGCTCACAACCTAACTTGTTGTTTTACGAGATCACAACGAACTCGGTCGGTTTTCCAGGCTCACCGACTAGAACCACCGATTGTTTTTCCGGGATCACAATCAAACCCTTACACGTTGGTTTCAACCTAGGCTCACCAACAAACCTTTACACCCTTGATTCAATCCCCTGATTGAATCAAGTAAGGACAAATGGATAAAAACAAACAGAAAAATAGCTTCTAAAAGCAGATATTCAGCATATAAATAAAGAGAAGTTAAGAGCCCTCAAACAAGTTTATGATGATGTAGAGGAGGGCTTCTCGAACTCTGGGTCTCCTCTTGAATGTCTTGAAGACTTGAAGGCTGAAGGAGACTTCTTTAATGCTGGGAAGAGTTGGTTGAATGGAGTTAATGGCCCTCTTCCTTCTTTTCCGTTTAAATCCTTTGGCAGATGAAGATTTTGTGTTTTCTTTGAAAGGAATGTCACTTCTCCTTGCTACAGTTCTCTGTGGCTATTTAAGCCATTCCCACGGAAACTAGCCGTTAGACACAATCTTCTAGCCGTTCTGCACATTCTGCACATCCTGACAATGTTTCCGTTGGGATCGGAGTCGACTCGCGCGATCTGGAGTCGACTCGGCTGCAGCAGGAGTCGACTCATGCTTTTCTGGAGTCGGCTCGGCAACTGTTCCGGATTTGAATTAAAGTGCTCTTCTCGACTGGGAGTCGACTCGACTTAACCCGGAGTCGACTCCCCAAAGTCTGGAGCTGACCTGGCACTTTTGGAGTCGACTCATTCCAAGGAATCCATAGATGTATTTTCAACTTTGCTCACTCGAGTCGACTCGGAAATTCTGGGAGTCGACTCGGCGCTCAGAGTCCGAACTCCCGATCTTCTGTCTTTTGGCTCGTGCCGTCTTGGAGTCGACTCGAACTGTTCGGAGTCGACTCGGCTCTCAGTATCCGAAAAACAGTCTTCTGTCTTTTTGGGGTAGCGCTGCCTTGGAGTCGACTCGAACTGTCTTGGAGTCGACTCGCCTCTCAGAGACAAAAATGTCTTCTGTCTTTTTGGGGTCGCGCTGTCTCGGAGTCGACTCGGCTTTGCGGGAGTCGACTCGGCTCTCAGTGTCCGAAAGTTGCTCTCTGACTTTTGCCTTGTATTACACTGAGAGTCGACTCTCGCTTCCTTTGGAGTCGACCTGCCAACCATCGGAGTCGACTCGAGTTCCTCAGGAGTCGACTCGGCTCTCAGGGTCCAAAATAACTTCTCTGTCTTTCTGTCTGTAACTCCCTGGAGTCGACTCGTACTACCTGGAGTCGACTCGGCAAGCATCGGAGTCGACTCGCGCTCTTCAGGAGTCGACTCGCTGACAGGTTTTGAGTTGGATCTTTCTGTTCGTCTGTCTGTTCTCAGTCGGAGTCGACTCGTAATGTGGAGTCGACTCGAGCCTGTGCCAGTGCTTCTGATACGCTTGGAGTCGACTCGTAATATCCCGGAGTCGACTCGAGTCTCAGACTTTGGTTCAAATTGACTTCTTAACTTATCCAAAATGTCTTGAACCAAATCTAGAGACACTTAACCATAAATTTACAAGAATTTCACTGAAACACTAGATTGAATTCATTAGTAAACATAAGATATACTCAAATGCTTTGAGCTCATCAAAATCAAATAGGGTTATAATCACTCCACAACGTTAGTCCTTGCCTTGTATATTTTGGCATTTTCATATGCCTCATTGCGTAACTCTTCAAGCTCGTTGAGTTGAAGTTTCCAGTTAGAACCAGCTGCTGCCATATCAAAGTTAAACTTTTTAATGGCCGAAAAAGCTCTATGCTCAAGTTCTACCGGTAAGTGGCAAGCTTTACTAAAAATCAGGCGGTACGGAGACATGCCAATAGGGGTCTTATAGGCAGTACGGTAAGCCCAGAGAGAATCGTTTAACCTCTGAGACCAATCTTTCCTATCGGGGCGTATTGTTTTTTCTAAGATATGTTTTATCTTCCTATTGGAAACTTCAACTTGCCCGCTTGTTTGGAGATGGTATGGGGTGGCAACTTTGTGGGTGATTGAATATTTGCGAACCAAAGCTTCAAAAGATTGGTTGCAGAAATGTGATCCCCATCACTAATGATAGCTCGGGGTGTGCCAAAGCAACTAAATATATTTGTTTGTAAGAACTTAACCACAACCTTATGGTCATTAGTCCTAGTGGCAACTGCTTCTACCCACTTCAAGACAAAGTCAACCCCGACAAGAATGTACTCAAAACCAAAAGAACGCGGGAAAGGACCCACGAAGTCAATACCTCAGACATCAAAAATTTCTACAATTAAAATGGAGTTAAGTGGCATCATATCTCTATGGGTGATTGTATCCATTCGTTGGCATCACTCACAAGTCTAGCAAAAATTGTGGGCATCTTTGAACAAGGAGGGCCAATAAAATCCACTTTGTAAGACTTTAGCTGCAATTTTTCCACCCCTAAAATGCCCCCACAGGCTTGGGTATGAGAAAAATCAAGAATACTCTGAAATTCACATTCAAGCATACATCGACGGATTACTTGATCAGGACAATACTTAAACAGATCTAGGTCGTCCCAAAAGTAGAACCTCACTTGCGAAAAGAATCGGTTCTTGTCGTGCTTGGACCAATGATCGAAAATTTGTCCTACGGCAAGATAGTTCACTATGTTGGCAAACAATGGTGTTTTCACTTGTTGTACCTCAAACAATTGTTCGTCTGGAAAGGAGTCATGAAGTGGTGAAATGCTACGAGAAGGCTCGAGAAGGATTCTAGACAAATGGTCTGCTACAACATTTGTTGTACCTTTCTTATCACGAATTTCTAGATTAAATTCCTGTAACAACAAGATCCATTGAATTAGGCGAGGCTTGGTGTCCTTCTTTGAAATGAGGTACCGGAGGCCGAATGATCAGTGAATATTAATAACCTTGGACCCTAAGAGATAGGACCGAAACTTGTCCAGAGCAAATACTACAGTGCTGACCCAAAGATTGATTTTGATGATCACAAAATCTTGAAGTATAATTACTAATGTTTGTGTTGCAAGAAGAAAGATATTTGTTTTGCAAGAAACATGACAAGTTGGAAAAATAGAAGAAGGCCTCAAAAGCTCTCAAAAAGTTGAAAGAAAGCTACACTTCATTGGCCCAAGTTTCAAGTTCAAAGGATTTAAGTTGGAGTAGCAAATTCAAAGAAAAATCTAAAAGAACAGTCCTCGAGTCGACTCCTGGAAGCCTCGAGTCGACTCTGGCATAAATGGTAACTTTGGCATAGAGTGCGAGTTGACTCGCAGAGCGCGAGTCGACTCGAACTGTTCACGAGTCGACTCGCACAGAAAAGACAGAAAGCTGATTTTTAATTTACTGAGGGTGAGTCGACTCCCGACAAGCTCGAGTCGACTCCTGCTTCAGCCGAGTCGACTCAAGGTTTGCGCGAGTCGACTCGAGCACGTTGGGAGGCATAACGGCTAGTTTTTCACAACTCCAACGGCTAGTTTTTCATCTCTAACGGCTCTATTTTATCTCTAACGGTGTTGCCAAGGTGACAACCCAAGAGGGGGGGTGAATTGGGTTTTTCTAAATTTTGGTGCTTTAAAGGTTTTCTTAGTTAAGTGCAGTGAATGCTTTCTTAAATTATTTGAATGAATTAAACTAAAGCAAAGATGAAAGAAATGGCAAGAATAACCATAAGAACAAGCACAACACAAACACAACGATATATAGTGGTTCGGTGCATCCCAAGGCACCTACGTCCACTCCCAAGCGTTCCCTTGGGAATTTTACTATAACTCCTCAGATTACAGTAGGATTGTTTTTCGGGCTCACAATCCAAAACCTTTACAATTTGGTTTTTCGGGATCACCAATAACCTATGTTGATTTTACGGGCTCACCAACGAACCTTCACAATTGGTTTTACGGGTTCACCAACAAACCTACGTTTTTTACGGATTGACCAACAACCTACATTGTTTTACGGGCTTACCAACAACCTACGTTGGTTTTACGGGCTTACCAACAACCTACATTGGTTTTACGGGCTTACCAACAACCTACACCGTTGGTTTTACGGGCTTACCAACAAACCTTACAACAAGAATAGATAAGTAAAGAATGAAAGCTCCTACATGAGCAAATAAAACAATTATGAGCAACAAAGAAGAGTTTAGAATATAGTTATCCCTTTAATAAGGCTCTTCTCTTCTTTGTCAAGATTGCTTCACTCTTCAAGGGTTGGTAGAGCTCTTAATGTCTCTTGGAATCTGCTTAACTACTTTCTTTTGGCTCTTTGAATGAAGCAATTGAATGAAGCTTGCCTTGCTAGGGTTTTCTCTTGAATGCACTTGATGTATTTTCCAAAGCTTACTTCCTCTGATGAATACTCCTTCTTAAATACTTCTCCAACCTCCAAATAGTCCTTCCTGACCGTTGGATTGAAGAAACTAGCCGTTTATAGCCGTTGGGAGTCCAAAAAGCACTTCTGCACAACTAGCCGTTATGCTTCTGCCCGTGCTTGGGTCGACCCAAACCACTGTTCATCAGACTTGGGTCAGCTCAAGCTTTTCTTGGGTCGGTCCTCTCAGAAAATCTAGAACCTTGTATTTCAGCCTTCCTTCACTTGGGTCGACTCAACTCTTTTTGGGTCGACTCAAGGTTGGGTCGACTCAAGGTTGGGTCGACCCAAGGTTGGGTCTACTCAAGTTCAGTTAGGGTCGACCCTCTCAGGGATTCCAGAGACTTGTTTTCTTGAGGCTTGAGGATGGGGTCGACTCAACTTTCACTTGGGTCGACCCAAGTACTGTTCATCCGTGCCATAAGTGCTAGAATGTGCCAGAATGTTTCTTGATGTGCCGGGATCGACTCCACCTCTTCTAGGGTCGACTCCTACTTGTGTGCAAGTGTTCCAAAGACGTGCCAAACGTATCGGGGTCGACTCCAAACTAATTGAGGTCGACTCTAACCATATTTTTCTGCACTTTGAAGGTTAGTGCAAACAACAATATGATATTCCAAGCAAATTATGATGCATGGCACAATAAAGTTTCATACCCTTAACAGTAGAAATTACCGAATTGCCCTTTTAGGTATTTTTAACGTGAAACTTTGTCAAAATGAATTCTTGAGTTTTCTACCATTCTCTATTACAAATTTTTATGTCGTTTATCAATCTTGAGAGTGGTTTTGACCATATAATCCTAATGTATCATGAGTGTATCGAGGGTGTGCCATTTATCAATGATGTATCAAGTTAATTTGCATTTCTAATTTGATATAGCCTCAATGGTTGTGTTAATCATCAAAATAACATTATCATCCTCAAACGGCTAGGAGAAGCTTTCTACATGTTCTTAAGGCTATAAATTCATGGAAATACCATCAAACAACACAGAGAGAAGAGCTCCACAAGATCAAATCCTTCAAGAATCCAAAAAGAGAGAGCATAATGCCAAATCCACAAAAAGGGCCAAATATTTGAGCAAAAGGAGAGCTATTCAAGTTAGGATCAATCAGAGCATCCACCAAAAGCCTCAAGATCACATCCTCAACCTCAATCAATTGGTGAAGAGCTTCAAAGATCAACCACTACACCAATCCGAGTTTTGCTCTTTTCTTTCTCTTGTGTTTCATATCTTGAGCATAACTCTAGTGTGCATTAATTTCTTCAATTCTTGTACTTGTAAAGGTTCTTCCAAACCTAAATTGGAAGTTGTTGAATTAAGGGGATTCAACAAGGGAGAGGGTTGTTGGTGAGTCAGTGAAAACCAACGTTGTAGGTTGTAGTTGGTAATCCGGAGAAAACCAACTGGGTTGGATTTGTGAGCCGTGAAAACAGTCGGATTGGTTCTAGTCGGTGAGCCTGTGAAAACTGACCGAGTTCGTTGTGATCTCGTGAAAACAACAAGTTGTTTTGAGCTTGAAAAAAACCGGACTGTAATCGGAGGAATTATAGTGGAATTTTCAAGAGAGCTTGGAGAGTGGACATAGGTGCAGTTGGCACCGAACCACTATATGTTTAATGTGTTTGTGATGCTTTCTTTTATTGTTTAATTTCCTCACTTACTTACTTAGATAAATATCTAATTGAATTGCTTGCTTAACTCTTATCCGCACATCCTTTAGTTGCAAGTATATTCAAATTGTTTAATCAAGTTTCATTTAATAAAACTGCATTAAGATTCATTGTATTGAAATGCGTGCTTGGGAAAATCTAGACTAATTGTTTATTGAGTTCGCTGCTTAATAGTTTTAATTTTGATCAGATTAGAATCAAACTATTGCTAAGTTTACATTCCACTGTGCATCCATACAACTTAGCTTAATTAATTGAAAAGTTTAGAAGTAGTTGAAAGTTTTAAACGACCCAATTCACCCCCCCTCTTGGGCTATATTTACTGGGCAACAAGTGGTATCAGAGCAGGTGCTCTCATATTATTTGTAGTCTTAACCGACTAGAGCCAAAGATTATGACAGCCCCACATAACATATTATTTGCTGAGGCCTTTCCATAAACAGACCTCCACTGTTTGATGGAACTAACTATATTCAATGGAAAGCTAGAATGAAAATTTTTATTCAATCACAAAACTATGAGTTATGGAATATCATTATAAATGGCCCTCACACACTCTCTTAAGCTGTTAATGAAAAAGGACTAGTACAATTGAATGCTAATGCTATGAACATACTATATTGTGCTATCCATGAAACTGTATTTAATGAAATCTCTGCATGCTTATCTACCAAAAAGATCTGGGATACTTTAGAAAATATTTATGATAAATTTTAGATTAGCTCACATGTGCTTCAATTACATACTAACAATGAGACTGCAGGAAAAGCTTTTGAATCTCCCAATCAGGAAGAAAGAGCAACAAATGAAGAATTCGGTGATGAAAACAAGGATCCATCCTCAAACACCGAAAAATTCAAAAGCTTCTTAAAGACAAAGAAGAAGAGGAAGCAAGAAGAAAGAAAGAAAGAAATTAAAAGCAAGAAAGCCTTGACCAAGAGAGAGTCAAGCAAGAAATTGAAAGCTAGGAGCAACAATGAACTACAAGAGGTAACTAACTTGTGTTTTATGGCACAAGAAGATAAAGTAGAATCTGAATCTAATATTACACCAAATGAATTTCATGAAGAATACTCTTATAATGAACTATTAAATACTTTTTATGACTTGTATGGTGAATATAAAAGATTGTCTATGAAGAACAAGAATCTTAAAAAGCTAAATCTGAAAATTTTAGAAGAAAAAAATTCTATTGCTGAAATACAAGACAAATTAAATTCTAAAAATGAAAGCTTAAGGTTAAATTCAGAAGAATTGATTCAAAAAAATTATAACTTAATTAAAGAAAACCAAAAATTAAGTGAAGAAGTTAACCAACTGAAATCTCTTATTAACAAATTCACTATAAGTTCAGAAAGATTACAAATGATGTTTGAAAACCAACATGCTGTTTTTGATAAATCAAGACTTGGCTTGACTCCTTTGTTTAACAATAAATTTCTAGAGAAAAAGGTTATCAATTCACCAAGCAAACTATCAAATAAGATAATTTATTTCAAATATGAAAAGAATGGACATAACAACTCTACCTATGGCTCTAATTCAATTAAATTAATTGGTAAAGTTGTTACTATTAAATGAATATGGATCCCAAAAGAAACAATTATAGCTAACCTGCAAGGATCCAAAAAGGCTTGGGGTCCTAAATTAAAAATCTGATTATTTTTCAGCAGGTGTGTTTAGCTACCCAAGATTCCAATGAAAGATGATGGGTGCTCTAGACACATGTCAAGGGATGGAACTCTAAAGAGTAAGTTTAAATAGTTATATGGTGAAAAATATATCATATATTAAAATCACTCCATCCTCTTGCAATGAAAAATATTTTCATGAACCTAATCATAATTTAAATATTTTTATACATAAAGATTTTGGTTCTTGAATTTCAATACATAAAATCTCTAATTGAAACCTTCATAATATGCTTAATTATCTGATCATAAAAGAAAATAGCTTTAAGCAAAATATTTCAATCAAATCTGTATATTTTTATCTCCCCAATCTTGTTTCAAACGATATATCTATATTGAAATGAAAACAGGAAATACTCTAATTAGAAAATGTTTTGATTATTGATCTAAAACATAAAATTGCAAGTATTAATCATCTTTGTGATAAAAGGAAATATCTTCAAATCACTCCATTTTTCTATATTTTGCTTTACTCATTAATAAATAATTTACTAATGATTAATCATTTTTTGTTGAATATCCTTTTGAGTCCTCTATATGCTTGATTGAGAGTTTTAATATCATGGCATCATTTTTTACTAAATATAAGCATGAACATTTGTACTTGATATGTTTTTGAAAAATATGCATTATAAATATCAAGATTAAAGAATTTTTTTGGCATATAAAATTAACTCATGCTAGAATGGACCTAATTCCAAAAGACCTTGTCATTGGCTTACTTAGATTATTTTCTGCAAGGTCAAAATTTGCTATGCAAGGAAACAAACAAGAATAAATTTCTAAATCTAAAGATGTTGTTTCCATCACTAAGTTTTCAAAAGCTTACATTGGATTTGTTCTTGGTAAATAAAATTGAAGTATTTTCTGTATTTGCTAAATTTTGCAAAAGTGTTTCAAATGAAAAAGGTTTCCAAACTGTGAAGATGAAGAGTATCATGGCACAGTGTTGAAAACCAAAATTCTGATAAGGTTGACACAGAAAATAAAATTGAACATAATATTTTTCTTGCACCAAGAACACCATAAGTAAAATAGGGTTAATAGAATCCTTGAAGAAATGAAAAAGACAATGTTGTATGATAGTCATCTGCTTAAATGATTTTTGTTAAAAGCTATCATCACTGCTTGTCATACATATGGTTTCTGTTAGATCTATTTTTGATGTAAACTCCTTTTGATCTTCTGAAAAATAAAAAATGAACTATTGCATATTTTTCATATTTTTCAGTTATACATGTTATGCTTGATATGTTCTTATTAAAATAATGCCAAATCTGATAAAGATATTTCTGTCTTTGGGTATCATTCATCAAGTAATGCATATAGTATATTCAATGAAAAGGTCCTAGTTGTAGAAATATCAATTCATTTTATTCTTTATGAGACTAATGATCGTTCATCAAGACACTAAAATCAGATTATATGATATGTATATGATTAATCTTTTTGCTTACATATAATAATCTGAAACTAAAACACCTTAAAAAGAATGATCAAGATTATAATTGGTCAAGTTAAACTAAATCATTTTTGAAAGAGATAGAATTTGAGATCTTGCTTATAAAATCTGAAAACTTGTTAATAATTAGAACCAAATTGAGATTTTCAGAAATGCACTTAATGAAGAAAAATTGGTGACTACTAAAAGATTCAACCAAGAAAAGATGAAATAGATTTTTATGAAATTCTTGCATGATTAGAAGTAAAGATCACCATTATCATTTGCTTGCTTTATGAGATTTATATTCTGTCAAATGAATGTGTAGAATGCACTCCTATGTGGTTATTTCATTAAGAAGATCTATGTAAAATTACCACCTTATTTGAAAACACTCATTACAAAAATGATAAAGCAATATATGATTTAGAACAAGCACCAAAAGCATGATATGAAAGCTTGAGTAACTTTTTGATGGAAAGCAATATTGATAAATCTATGCATCAAAAAGAAAAATCTGTGATATCTTTCTGCTTAAAGTATACATTGATGACATCATTTTTGGTTCTACTAATGAAGTTTTATACGAAGGTTTTACTAAGCTCATACAAGATGAGTTCAAAATATGTATGATGAATGAGTTAACATTTTCTCTCGAACTCCAAATTAAGACAAATAAGAAAGGGGATCTTCATTGGCTAAAGTAAGTCCACAAGAAAACTCTTATAGAAGATTGGCATGAAGAAGGTATGTCTATGAACCCATCTTGTAGAATTTGAAAAAGATGAGTAAGGTAGATCTATTGTTTTGAAGCTGTATTAAAGCAGAATAGAATAATTATTTTATCATGCAGCTAGTAGACCAGATTGTATGCTCATTATGTGCCCTTATGCAAGACTTCAATCTAACTCTAATGAATCATATTTTATTGATAACAAATGAATCATAATCAGAATTTTGATAGAAACAACTGATAATTAGATTAAAACTTAATTTGTGATCTTTTGAGCATAATAAGAATTTTGTTTGCATGATGTATATTTATGTGTTATGAAGCATATTATATTATTTCTTTATTTCTGCTCTTTCATGAAAATTATTTGAAAATAATAAAAGAGAGAAAGATAAAGAAAAGAAAATGAACATCATTTAGGGTAAATGTAAAACCAAAAATATTTGAAGAAAATTAAAATGGTCATTAATTAAAGAAAGAAAGTTAATAATAATAATAATAATATATAACGGAAGGAATAACAGATTAATGAAAAGGATTGTTGCTCACATTGATAATCTCTAAGTAAAAACAAACAAAACTAAAGAAAGTTATGAGAAATAAATATAGTTTCAATCACTTTAAATCACACCTTAAAGATAAAATTGGTGCTAAATTGTTTTTAATTGGAGAGAATTTATGTGAAAATAATTGATTTTGATCCTTGACATGCTTGTTCTTAATATTTTAATACATGTTGTTATGACTTAATACATAATATGTTTTGCATGTGGCATGATGTTTTGAATTATGGGTTCTCAATATTTTGTAATGCTCCATGCTTGGATAATTTGATTGAAACATGTTTTATCAACAACATTTTGGAATGTGTTTTAACTTTGTACACAAGCATTTTTTTGGATTCATATCAAAAATTGCTTATTAAATCAGTTCCAATGCTTGAATGTTTGAAATGCTTCATAAAGTTTTTATAAGTAATATTAAAAAGAAATTTCAGATTTATCATTTACGATCAGCTTTGAAATCTGAAAGTTAAATAGATTTACAAAAAGAAGAAGAGAATGATATTTCTATTTAGGCAAAATAAATTGATCTTGATCTATCTTTCTACTTGCCTAACTTTGGTACATAATGTCCTAATACTTGTTAAAATGTCCTCTAATCTGTACCAAAACTCAATATTAAAAATAAAGATTCTGAATGTGCTCTGATGTGCTTGAAATATGTATTTTCAATCTTAATGACTTAAGATGAGCTACAATGTAGAAGATACATATCTCAAATTATAAATTTTGAAAGCCTCTCTGAAAATCTTTATGAAATTCAGAATCTGATTTTGCATAAACGCTTAAACTTAATTTAAAAATGCTTATATCATTGCATCTTTGTAACTTTAGTTATATGCTTCAATGATCGCATCATTCAGGAGAATAACTCAATATGATTCCTAGATGAAAATTATAACTTAAGAAAAATAGAATTAATTTTGATGCCTTGGTTGATTGCTCTGATACGCATCTGAAACATATCATTTCTTATCTTTAAAGTGTACTAAAATTAGTTTAAATGATGTGTTTTTCAATGATCTTAATTGCGAACAAATATTTTAAAATATATGATTTTACTTTGATATTAAAAAGATTTATCGTGTTTTATGCATACATTGCTGTGAGCCTATGACTAAGAAATCAAATTTTATAAATATACACTTGAATGATCTTCTATATGTTTACTATCATGCATAATTAAGGGGTTCTATCATTAAAAAGAAAGCTATTTTTAAAAAGGAGAGTGAACGATCTTAAAGCTAGAAACATTTTAATTCACTCAAATGATTCTTAAAGAAAAAAAAGTAATTATTCTTGAAAGAACTTTGAGCTTCAAAAGAATTATTTTCTGATTAATTTTTCAGTGGATATTCTCAAAAATTAAGAGGAAGCAAGACTTGTTCTTGAAAGATTAAAAAGAGTGATTGCTATAAATTTTGAAAAACTTTAGATCACTTTACATTCTTGATATCATAGATTTTCAGTTTTATTCACACTTATCATTAAAATCTGAAATTCAACAAAAAGAAAAGAATGATTAAAGAAGAATGCATCTTTTAAGGAGGAGTTTTAGATATTCAATCTCTTTGCAATATGCATCTTATTCAAAAGTCACTTTTATTGATGCATACCTTGAATGTTTTATGGATTGATTTTGCTGAACCTCCTTGTATTGCCTTACTTGCCTTAGTTACATAATAAGCCTATACCTTGAGTTGAGTTCTATAAAGGTTGTCTTATCTCAAACTTTGAGCATTATAGAAATATGCTCTCATTAGTGTAAGCTGTGCTGAAGCTTATAGAAAATATATTTTCGAAATTGACAATTTGAATGTTTTATTGAACATTATCTTCAAATTCTAAACTCTTAAATGGAATGATCAATTAAGGGGGAGAAAGAAAATTTCAGAGGGAGAGATCATATGGAACTTAATTGCATAAATTCATAACTAAAGGCGAGAGAAAGAATACTAAATGAGAAGTGATCCTAATACTCTCCAATATGTATTATAAATATCTGAAATTTAAATCTGAAAATCTATGTTATACACCTTGAGGCTTGCTATTTGGTTAATATCTTATGCATCAATCATGAACCAAATTGCAATTCAAATAGTTGATCTTAAGAGCCTCTAGTTTAATGAAAAAGGGGGAGAAAAATGTGTTGAGCTAAATTTTCTTGAGTATTTCTTGCGAACACAAATTTAAAGTAGCTGCTACATGTGATAGATTTATAGATTTTAAAATGCACCTAATCGGAAAATCAGCTGTCTTGAAAATTATTTGAAAACGAATTCCATCTGTCTCTATTAGAAAATCTATTTTGAAATTCACTAATGAGTTCTTATTGGCTTGCTCTTTAGAGCTTCAATTTTATGCCAATTCATTTTATATGTATCAAAATGTGTTTCTCTTTAAAGGAATAAAAGAAAGTCTTTAAAAGAGCTCTAAAAGAACCTTCAAAGCTTTGGATTTTATGTATTCTCCAAGATGTATCATAAATTGCATGAATTCATATTTTGGTATCTGTGCCCTAATGCCTTTTGCCATGACCCCCACCCCGTTTTCGGCGGGCGGCCGCGACGGTCCTAGGGTGCGGGTAGGCATACCACCAGCCACCACGTAGAACCCTACTTACTTATCAAAATCATCAATAAATCCTGAAAATTTTGGTATGATACATGCACAAAATGATCACCTTTCCTATATTGATCTATCAGGATTATCTCAATACATACAACAACACTACCTGTCAGAGTAGCAATCATATATCCTGTCATAATACAAGCCTGGATAACACATATATCATCACAGGCATAAACTCATCTGTATATAAAAAGACCGGTTCCATTTCATCCATGGTCAAACCCATATCCACTATGTCTATAACTGTACACTATATACAACTGAAGGTTTATAATACACCAACATATATAAATCTCTAATCTACTCTATACTATGCTATGGAGCGACACAGCTAGCAGGCAATCTTTAATCCTGCCCTCCTCTATACATCACCTGGCCTGCAATAAAAACATCAAACTGGGGAGTGAGTATATAAATACTCAGTGAGTGGAGTGGAGAGTACTATGCACATGAGACAGAACATAAATCATGGCTCGAGGTGAAATTTTAAGAGCATATGAATAGTGGTCAATAACAAGATGTATATGAACTCAACATATGAAATATGGAGTAAATCATCACAATATCACTATAGTTGTTGCCCAAGGTGACAAGTCAAGAGGGGGGGGGTGAATTGGTTTATTTTAAATTTAACTAACTTAATTAAGTTAAATGAATGATTAGTAAGCTAAAACAAATCACAATACAAACAACACAAAGTATAGTGGTTCGGTGCTCTCCTTAGCACCTACGTCCACTCCCAAGCGACCCCTTGGAATTCACTATAATCCCGCGGATTACAGTTGGATTGTTTTCCGGGCTCACAATCCAAAAACCTTTACACTTTGGTTTTCCGGGTTCACCAAAAACCTATGTTGGTTTTACGGGCTCACCAACGAACCTTTCCAATTGGTTTTCCGGGTTTACCAATCAACCTATTCTGTTGGTTTTGCGGCTAACCAACCAACCTTTACAAGTAGTTTAACAAATAAAGAAGGAAGATTTAAACTCCTAGATGAGCAAATAAAACAATATAATCAACAAAGAAGAGTTTAGAAAGTATTTATCGCTTGTAGTGACTTCTCTCTTCTTTGTCAAGGATGCTTCACTCTTCAAGGGAGGATGGAGCTCTTGATGACTCTTTGAATCTGCTCAACCCCTTTCTTTGATTCTTGAATGAAGCACTTGGATGAAGAAGATTAGGGCACTTTCTCTTTCTTGTGTACTCTTTGATATTCTTTGAAAAGTTCTATCTGATGAATAGTGCCCCTTTAAATAGTTCCTACATCCATTGGACAAGCCCCAATGGTTAGAATTCAAAAACTAGCCGTTACTCATTTTGGAAGGACAAAAAGTACATCTGCAGAACTAGCCGTTATGCTTCAGCCCGTGTTTGGGTCGGCTCAACCTGTCCTTGGGTCGACCCAACTTTCACTTGGGTCGACTCAAACATTCCTTGGGTCGACCCTCTCAGAAACACAGAAACTTTATAATTCAGCCTTCCTTCACTTGGGTCGACCCAACCTTTCTTTGGGTCGACTCAAGTTCACTTGGGTCGACTCAACTTCTTCTTGGGTCGACCCTAACAGGGTTTCCAGAGAACCTTTTCTGTCTTCTTTTCTGTCTTGCCTTTGGGTCGACCCTCTCAGGGTTTGGGTCGACTCAAGCTTGGGTCGACTCAACTACTTCTTGGGTCGACCCTCTCAGTAAATCCAGAGAACCATTTTTCTGTCTTGTTTTGAGGATCTTGATCCTTGGGTCGACTCATGCTTTCCTTGGGTCGACCCAACTCACTGTTCATCTTTGCCATTTTTGCAGAAGTGTGCCAAATGTTTTCTTGATGTGCCGGGGTCGACCCAATCATCCTTTGGGTCGACTCAATCCACACTTTGCTGCATCTCAAGGTTAGATTCATTCAAATGAACAATGAAATGTATCTATATCAATTAATACAAAATATACTGAGAGTAATAAACTTATAAATGAAGTATCGATTTAACTTATAACATACTCTAGATATTGCTTGTTAATCATCAAAATAACACTATCATCCTCAATCTCCCCCTTTTTGATGATTACAAAATAAAGAGTATGAGCCTATTGATACTTATCTTAAATTCAGTTTTTGAAAGGGTTTAACTTGCTGAATTTCAGCTTTTCATATATAAGAGTGAAGTCTCCCCCTATATCATTTAAATGTTGCCAATTTGACTTTTTGTGTTACTCCCCCTTTCATTTATAATTCATTAAAGATGAAACTCCAAAAATTTGAGATAAAACATGAGTTTCAGGTTATGTATCGAGGTGTGAAAGGTGCGTGCCAAATTCTGAATTTATGTGTGCCAAATTCTGAAATTTGATATAAATTGTTAGTTGAACATTTTCATTGTTGCAAATTGCTCCCCTTGGATGTATATGCTTTCCTATATGATTTTCAATTTGTTTTACAAATTATTTTACTTTCTTTCTTTACTTCTCCCTTATTACTCTTTCTTTACTTCTCCCTTTTGTTACTCTATTTACTTTTATCTTTACTTCTCCCTATTACTCTTTCTTTACTTCTCCCCCTTTTTGTTATCATCAAATAGGTACATGGGAAAAGATGCAATAAAACAACCATTCAAACTTCATTGATCAAAATAGGAACATTTGAGTACATTCATGTCCAAAAACAAAAGCAGATACAATGTTCCTTAATCAAGATTTAAAGATACATGATAAAAGCAAGATACATATGAGAACTAGATATCTAGCCTAGGCTCTAAACAGAAATGCTAATATCAGCCTAGGGAGAACTAATGGCTGGGATCTAGTCCTCATCCTCCTAGTGTACGTGGCGAGGGGAGGTCGAGCCTGGTGAGACTGTGTCTGGCGTGGAGCACGACGAGCTGGATGACTCTGTGCCGAAATCTCTGACTCAGCAGCCTGTGGCACAGATGGTCCATGGCTCTCTCTCTCCGGAGTGCTCCTATCTGCTGCCTCAGATCACTGATCTCAGCAGACATGACGTCCAATCGGACGTCCAATCGGCTCATCAGCCCGTCAGTGATAGTCCTCGCCTGAGCTGACATGAGCTCAGTCATCCTGCTCCAGAACTCATCCGTATCTCTCGGAGGAACGGATGACGATGGTCCAGCCTCTGAAGGTGCAGTAGGATGATCCATATGCTCCTCATCCTCAGCCTCTGGTGCATCTCCCTCTGGTGCCTCACCCTGAATGCCTGCTCCAGTGTTAATCCACTGCCCGTTCACTTTCTCATATCCCATGCGTATAAGTGTCCGTGCAGTGTATGTGTCAGTATGAAGCAGACTCTTGGATGCCTCCCCTCAACAGATATACCATGCTGCGAAAAATCAAAGTGAGTATCATACCATAAGGTAGTGATACCCTAGAGTTGCAGATCACTTTCCTCATCTGTCTCAGTATCATGGCCGGAAGATTTAGGGGAATCCCCTGAATCATACACTCCATCACTGCTAGATCTCGCTCTGTGATGAGATCGAATCTCCCGGTCTTTGGAAATAAAATTCTATTTATTATACTGAGCAGTAATCTCATTTCAGCAGAAAGAGAACTAGCTATTACCTTCTCGGAAAAGTTGAAGTTCTCATTTTCCATGATCAACTGTAGGGCTCTCAGTTTATCTTCTGGCCTTTTCCGGAGTGGCTCCTACGCAGGGTAGATGAAGTAGCTCACTCAAGCTCTCCTCGGAAACTCGAACTCGAACCCCTCGAACTTCCGAAACAAGCCCTCCCATACCAGTTTTAAGGAAGGCATAGAACTCTTGAACCAATCCGGGATAGATCAACACATCTAGGGAGCAAAGATACTCCCAACCTTGCCTTTGGATCCATTCCCTCAACCGAAACCCTTCTTGATCAAAGAACTCGGAATGGATCCTTCTCCCCGTTGTAACCGGTCTCCCCGCAAATCTTGCAAGTATAGCAGAGGGGGAAGGAGGAGGAGGTGGCTCCGCACGTGCCTCACGTTGTGGAGACACGGTAGATGGCTCCGTAGGTTGCCTTTCCTCACATTGGATCCGTGTGACTCTTCCGGATCTCTTGGCTACGGCTCTTTTGGGTCCCATTTCTCCAAGATCTTAAGGTAATCTACTGTTTGGAGGAGTTTGGAGAGTGGGGATTAGAGTATTCAAAGAGGACAAGGGCAAACAGTGCCCTAATATTGCTCTCGGGTCCCCTTTTAACAGTGGGGTCCCGACGTTGGGTCGACTCAAGAATTTTCTTGGGTCGACTCAACGTTGGATCGACCTTATTCTGGGTTGGGTCGACCCAAGTGCAGAATTTTTCTTTTCTCTTCCTTTTTGCGTCTAAAAATTCTCCTTGCTTCCCAATCCTTATAAATTCTTTCTGGGACAATGATACATGAGTTAAGGAATCTATAGATAACAAGTTTTGACTCATGTTTCATGGGTTTTTAGAAATTGGAGGAATGTATCATGAAACTACTAGTTCCCTTTTATATTTCTTCAATAAAAAAGGATCACATATGCCTAATTCCCTTCTTAGCATGCAGAATCTATCTTCACTCAATGGTTTTGTAAATATGTCGGCTAATTGTTTTCCGTGCATATATGCTCAATACATACATTTCCATTTTGCACATGATCCCTAATAAATGGGTACCCTTATTTTCTATGTGTTTGGCTTTAGAGTGCTGAACTGGATTTTTAGTAATGATTGATGGCACTAGTATTATCACACTTAATAGGAATATTATCTAGTTTCACTCCATAGTCCTCTAGTTGTTGCTTGAGCCATAATACTTGAGCACAACAACTACCAGCAGCTATATATTCAGCTTCAGCTGTGGACAGTGCCACTGAATTCTGCTTTTTGCTAAACCATGATACTAAGTTATTTCCTAAGAATTGACATGTGCCACTTGTGCTCTTCCTATCTAATTTGCATCCGGCAAAATCCGCATCTGAATATGCAAGCAAATCTAGACAGGAGTCTCTTGAGTACCATAATTCTATATTGGTGGTTCCTCTTAAATATCTAAGGATTCTTTTAACAGCACTTAAATGTGACTCCTTAGGATCCGATTGGTATCTAGCACATATTCCTACACTAAATACGATGTCGGGTCTACTAGCAGTAAGGTAGAGCAAGGATCCAATTAGTCCTCTATAGAGCTTAATATTAATACTCTTCCCTTTTTCATCTTTGTTTAGCTTACTAGTAGGATTCATTGGAGTGCCTACTCCCTTATGATTTTCATTCCCAAACTTCTTTAGTATTTCCTTTGTATACTTAGTTTGATGAATGAAAATGCTTCCTTAGTTTGTTTGATTTGTAATCCTAGAAAGAAGCTTAGTTCTCCCATCAAACTCATTTCGAATTCTCCATGCATTAAAATCAGCAAATTCTTTGCAAAGAGTATCATTTGTGGCACCAAAGATTATGTCATCTACATATATTTGAACCACTAATAGATTTTTGTCCTTTCTTTTGAGAAATAGTGTTTTATCTACATTTCCTCTACTAAAAGTCATTATTAAGCAGAAATTTGCTTAATCGATCATACCAAGCCCTAGGTGCTTGCTTTAATCTATATAATGCCTTATGTAGTCTAAACACATGATTTGGCAATTCATGATTCTCAAAACCAGGAGGTTGCTCTACATATACTTCCTCCTCAATAAGACCATTTAAGAATGCACTTTTTACATCCATTTGATATAATTTGAAATCCATGAAACATGCAAATGCTAGAAGTAATCTAATAGCCTCTAATCTAGCTACAGGAGCAAATATTTCATCAAAATCTATTCCTTCTTCTTGATTATATCCCTTAGCTACAAGTCTAAGCCTTATTTCTTATAACTAATCCATTTTCATCTAATTTATTTCTAAATATCCATTTGTTCCAATTACTGAGTTATGCTTTGGTCTTTCAGTTAATGTCCATACATTACTTCTTTTAAATTGATTTAATTCTTCTTGCATGGCATTTATCCAATTAGTATCTTTTTCAGCTTCTTCATAAGTCTTAGGTTCTAATTGGTGAAACAAAAGCAAGATAATCATTTAAATTTCTAAGAGATGATCGAGTTCTTACCCCTTGAGATGGATCACCAATGATTAAGTCTTTAGGGTGTCCATATGCATACCTCCATTCCTTTGGCAAGTTTTGGGATTGAGGTGGCACGCAATCATCTCCCTTATCTTGATTTGGCACGTCATCAATATTCAACTTTTCAAAGTCGATAATTCCTGTATCATCATCAACAATATTTTCTTTCCTAGCAGACTCACTATCAGACTCATCAAATATTATATTGACTGATTCTTCTACTACTAGAGTTCTTTATTGAATACTCTGTATGCCCTGCTAGATGTGGAGTATCCTAAGAAGAATACCTTCATCTGACTTGGCATCAAATTTACTTAGATCCTCCTTGCCATTGTTTAAGATGAAACATCTACATCCAAATATTTTAAGATATTTAGCAGTTGGTTTCTTAATCTTCCAAAGTTCATAAGGAGTTTTCTTGGTTATTGGTCATATTAAAAACTCGATTTAGAATATGGCAAGCAGTGCTTATAGCTTCAGCCCAAAAGTACTTTGGAAGATTTGACTCACACAACATTGTGCGTGCCATTTCTGCCAATGTCCTATTTTTCCTTTCAACAACCCCATTTTGTTGAGGCGTTCTAGGTGCTGAAAATTGATGTGAAATACCATTTTTAGTACAAAAATTCTTCAAAGTGTTGATTTTCAAATTCAGTACCATGATCACTTCGAATTGCTATTAAGGTGAGTTTCTTTTCATTTATGATATTATTGTATAGTTTCAAGAATGCTGAAAATGCTTCATTCTTATGTGCCAAAAATGAAACCCATGTATATCTTGAAAAATCATCAACAATAACTAGTCCATACTTCTTCCCTCCTAGACTCGCAGTTCTAGTGGGTCCAAATAAATCCATGTGTATAAGTTCAAAAGGCCTAGTTGTTGATACTATATTCTTTGATTTGAAAGATGATCTAGTTTGTTTTCCCAAAGTACATGGTCCACAGATTTTATCCTTTTCAAAAATCAATTTTGGCACATCCTTTATAAATTCCTTCTTGACTAGTTTTGAGATTAATTCCATACTAGCATGTCCTAGTCTACGATGCCAAAGCCAACTTGTTTCATTTTTCTTTTCTTCATTAGTAATTAAGCATAATCCATTTTTCTTGCCTACATCATGAAGATCTACCAAGTAAATATTTCTTTGCCTTTGTCCTACAAGTACAATGCTATTATCTTTAGGATTTGTGATTATGCATACAGATGCTTCAAATGTGACTTTAAACCCTTTATCACAAAATTGACTTATGCTAAGCAGATTATGCTTCAATCCCTTAACTAATAAGACATTTTCCTATAAAAATGGATGGAGTAATGAAAATTTTATCCTTTCCAATGATATGTCCTTTACCATTGTCTCCATAGGTTACTACTCCACCCTTCTTTGATTCCAAGGTGACAAATTGGTCTACGTCACCGGTCATGTGTCTTGAACAGCTGCTATCTAGATACCATCATTTTTCCACTTTATCAGCTGCAAGACACCCCTGCAATCAAGATCAAGAAAGAGCTTTAGGTACCCAAGCTATGTTGGGTCCTTTAGGGTTAGTACTTGATGTCCTTTGGACCACACTTTCTTGAATTTAATCTTTTGATTAATACTTAATTTGTTTTTGACTGGACTTTCTATAGTTACATTCATATGCTTTATGTCCTAATTTGTTTTGGCAGCAATGACAAGTAATATTTTCATTTTTAGCTTTTACAAAAATGTTCTTTTAAGAATTTTTGTTTCCTATTTGTTTTATATCCTAATCCAGCCTTATCATATACAGCTTTTTGACTATCAAGAATCATATTTAATTTGGTAGAGCTAAGGTGTAATTTATCTACCCCAGGATTTATATTTTTCAGCATCTTCTTTTTAACTTGATGTTTTCAGCATTAGAATCTTGGTTTCATTTGTGAGTTTCCTACTTAATGTTTCATAGTTATGAGACAGTTTTAACTTATCTTTGATAAGAGATTGATTTTCTTCTTTTAGAACTTTATTTTTAATGATAAGCTTCTTATGTTCTTCCCATGAGTTCTAAAGAATGCATTATGTAATTCGTCAACAGTAAAATCACATTCAATTCAGAATCTAACCTCATCGTCATTGGCCCATATGACACATTTGGGCGTCTCTGATGATCTTCTCTTCCGAACTTGACTCCTCACTTTCACTCCATTCAGCCATGAAATTCTTCTTTTTCAGTTTTCTTGCCATCCATTTCAAATCTGGGCAATCTATCTTATAATGCCGGGTTTGTTACACTCATAGCAAATAGGCAGTTTCTTTTTCTTTTTTCTTTGTCCTTACCCTTTTCTTTGCTTGAGCTACCTTTGAGGAAGAGTTTCTTTTTATAAAATCCTATTCTTACCTCTCATAAATTTTCTGAATTTCTTCCAAGCACAGCCATCCCTTCTTCATCAAATTCATCATCATTATCTGAATCTTCTGATTCAGTTTATTGTTTAGAGGTGGTAGTCTTTAGGGCAATGGGCTTTTCTTCTCTTGACCTCTTCTTTCTGAATTTTTCCTCCATTGTCAACTCATGGGTCTGAGTGATCCTAGAAGTTCCTCTAATTGCAGTGTGTTGAGGTCCTTAGCTTCCTGAATTGCGGTTACCTTGGCCTCCCAAATTCTTGGTAGAGACCTGAGAATTTTTCGTACCAATTCAGAGTTAGTGTAAGACTTTCCTAAACTCTTAAGCCCATTTATAATTTGAGTAAAACGAGTAAACATATCAGTTATGGACTCAGTAGACTCCATTTTAAACAATTCATACTTGTGTACTAATATGTTTATTTTTGACTCCTTAACTTGATTGGTCCCTTCATGAGTGACCTCAAGTTTTGGTCCCAAATTTCTTTAGCAGAGATGCAAGTAGATATTCTGTTAAATTCATTTATATCTAAAGAGCAATAAGTACATTTATAGCTTTTGCATTTAATTGTGCCAATCTTATATCACTTTCATTCCAATCCATTTCTGGTTTGGGTATGATAGTGCCCTCTATATTAAGTGTGGGTGTGTGAGGCCCTCTAGTAATGATGTACCATAATTCATAGTCTAAAGCTTGAATGAATATCCTCATCCTAGCTTTCCAGTATGTGTAGTTTGGTGCCATTAAATAGAGGTGGTCTATTTGCGGATTGCCCCTCACTCATAACATCCCACTTGGGTTGTCATGATCTTTAACTCTTGATTGTGAGATCAATGAGTACTATTGGAGCACCTTGCTCTGATACCACTTGTTGCCCAAGGTGACAAGCCAAGAGGGGGGGTGAATTGGTTTCTTTTAATTTTAACTAACTTACTTAAGTTAAATGAATGATTAGTAAGCTAAAACAAATCACAATACAAACAACACAAAGTATAGTGGTTCGGTGCTCTCCTTAGCACCTACGTCCACTCCCCAAGCGACCCCTTGGGAATTCACTATAATCCCGCGGATTACAGTTGGATTGTTTTCCGGGCTCACAATCCAAAAACCTTTACACTTTGGTTTTCCGGGTTCACCAAAAACCTATGTTGGTTTTACGGGCTCACCAACGAACCTTTCCAATTGGTTTTCCGGGTTTACCAATCAACCTATTCCGTTGGTTTTGCGGGCTAACCAACCAACCTTTACAAGTTTTTAACAAATAAAGAAGGAAGATTTAAACTCCTAGATGAGCAAATAAACAATATAATCAACAAAGAAGAGTTTAGAAAGTATTTATCGCTTGTAGTGACTTCTCTCTTCTTTGTCAAGGATGCTTCACTCTTCAAGGGAGGATGGAGCTCTTGATGACTCTTTGAATCTGCTCAACCCCTTTCTTTGATTCTTGAATGAAGCACTTGGATGAAGAAGATTAGGGCACTTTTCTTTCTTGTGTACTCTTTGATATTCTTTGAAAAGTTCTATCTGATGAATAGTGCCCTTTAAATAGTTCCTACATCCATTGGACAAGCCCCAATGGTTAGAATTCAAAAACTAGCCGTTACTCATTTTGGAAGGACAAAAAGTACATCTGCAGAACTAGCCGTTATGCTTCAGCCCGTGTTTGGGTCGGCTCAACCTGTCCTTGGGTCGACCCAACTTTCACTTGGGTCGACTCAAACATTCCTTGGGTCGACCCTCTCAGAAACACAGAAACTTTATAATTCAGCCTTCCTTCACTTGGGTCGACCCAACCTTTCTTTGGGTCGACTCAAGTTCACTTGGGTCGACTCAACTTCTTCTTGGGTCGACCCTAACAGGGTTTCCAGAGAACCTTTTCTGTCTTCTTTTCTGTCTTGCCTTTGGGTCGACCCTCTCAGGGTTTGGGTCGACTCAAGCTTGGGTCGACTCAACTACTTCTTGGGTCGACCCTCTCAGTAAATCCAGAGAACCATTTTTCTGTCTTGTTTTGAGGATCTTGATCCTTGGGTCGACTCATGCTTTCCTTGGGTCGACCCAACTCACTGTTCATCTTTGCCATTTTTGCAGAAGTGTGCCAAATGTTTCTTGATGTGCCGGGGTCGACCCAATCATCCTTTGGGTCGACTCAATCCACACTTTGCTGCATCTCAAGGTTAGATTCATTCAAATGAACAATGAAATGTATCTATATCAATTAATACAAATATACTGAGAGTAATAAACTTATAAATGAAGTATCGATTTAACTTATAACATACTCTAGATTATTGCTTGTTAATCATCAAAATAACACTATCATCCTCAATCTCCCCCTTTTTGATGATTACAAAATAAAGAGTATGAGCCTATTGATACTTATCTTAAATTCAGTTTTTTTGAAAGGGTTTGACTTGCTGAATTTCAGCTTTTCATATATAAGAGTGAAGTCTCCCCCTATATCATTTAAATATTGCCAATTTGACTTTTTGTGTTACCCCCCTTTCATTTATAATTCATTAAAGATGAAACTCCAAAAATTTGAGATAAAACATGAGTTTCAGGTTATGTATCGAGGCGTGAAAGGTGCGTGCCAAATTCTAAATTTATGTGTGCCAAATTCTAAAATTTGATATAAATTGTTAAGTTGAACATTTTCATTGTTGCAAATTGCTCCCCCTTGGATGTATATGTAAATTGACTACTCTTTTCCCCGTTGTAATTCCTCTCAATGTTCCCTCAAATGCATGTACAAAATAATCAAGCATGGAGAAACAAGATTATAGAGGAATCTACTACAATATCAATCAATATGCTCAAGTGGAATCAATTCACACTTGGCGACATTCATGAAAATGAATTAAGAATGCTCATGGTGCAAAGTACATAACTCCCACCCACCTGCCAATCCAGCACAGCCTCGATATGCCTCCAAAACTTTACGGTAGGCAGTAGGGGACTTCTTCTTCTTGCTCCCTAACTTCTTGCCTAACTGAAACATACATTAATCATGCTCTTAGTTTTGTATCAAGGGCCTATTATCTATGTATCAATCATAACACATAGAAAGCTTTAGTTGACTCAACTCCCCCCTTCCCTAAATCTTTTTTTTCCTATTAATTAACTCACCATTTATGTATATTAGGGACTCTCTTGCATGAGTACAAGGTCCCCCTTAGCCTAATCTTGGCTTAATACCCAATTATGGCATGAAATTCCTTACTTTCCCACCCAGATGAACAGTAACCCGGACCGACAGCCGGTTACTTCATCCCGGGTTTGATCTACTTTCCAAACTCCAAACTCTATAAAATTTTTACTTAATATTCTATACTCACAGGGGTTTCCAAAATGGTGACATGCATCACCATCGGAGGCCGATTGACCACCGAAACAATTCGCTGAAATCAGGACTTCGACACAGGTTTTTCGCAGTCTCGAAAAACCTTGCCGAAATCCGATTCTCTCTCTCTTAACCACCTCTAAAACCCCTATCTAACCTCTTTACAGCCTCAATTCCATTAGGAGACTAGGTAAGGATGGGTACTCACCACTTTTTTCTCTGAAAATGAGGTCCTTGCACCGAGGGAAAGGAGACCAACACTTCTCCTTTCAGCCGGCACACAATCGGGATCCTTTCCACCTCGATTCCCCCCTTCCTTTCTCTCGTCTTCCCTTCTCCTTCTTCTTCTTCTTCTTCTTCTTCTTCTTCTTCTTTTATTTCCTCTTCTTTTTCTTTCTGTGACTCTCCCGGCTCAATTCCACCGCCACAGCAACCAAACCCCCCATTTAAATCACATCAAGCACTGTTCACCCTTTGTTTAAAATTATTAAATTTTCATTTTGTCCCTAACACTTCAACGCATCTACTGTTATGCCATTAACTTTTGATTTCTTCCAATTTTACCCCTTATATCAATTTTAAGGACTATTCTATCCTTCTTTATATAGAAAATTTTTTTTTTGGGTTATTACACCTTTATATCATGAAAGAACTTTGAATTAATGATTCAATATGATGTTATGCTTTGAATTAATTAGATTGTTCTCATGTTGCTATATACTTAATATATTGGGCAAAAGATCTTACATGAACAAGTTTTCATACTTGTTATTAAAGATCTTTCAAAAAAAAAAAAGGTTTGATTTTCATTCGTGCTTTCTTTGAATATCATTCTTGACACTCCTTGAATTAACTTATAAAGGGTTCCACTTGCACTTGATTTGAAAACTATCTTTGGAATCACATTCGATGTGCTCTCACTATAATTTGCTTTGAAATCATCTTAATTAGCTCCGATCTATGCTTATTATTGCTTTGAGTTATATGATTCATATTCTTGCAATAATTCGACATGCATTGACTGAAAATCAGAGTACAATAAAGGAGAGAAATATCTAAGTTTAATTTATTACGTTGCACTTAATATTTTATTATTTTGCAACCTTTTTGATGTTGTCAAAAAGGGGGAGAAATATCTGAGTAAGAGTACATGCTCATAATATTTTATGTATTATGAATGAAATATAAATCAGCTTAGATTGAAATGTATTGATTGGGTTAAGCTGATTAAATTTAAAGCATTATCATGAAGTATGTTTTAAATATGCAAGTTTTCTACTTCATGCAACTTAGCTATGCATTAGTTCTAGAACACAATCTATTTTATATTGCATATACTCCAAGTTTTGTCATCATAAAAAAGGGAGAGATTGCAGACCCAAAGATTGATTTTGATGATCACAAAATCTTGAAGTATAATTACTAATGTTTGTGTTGCAAGAAGAAAGATATTTGTTTTGCAAGGAACATAACAAGTTGGAAGAATAGAAGAAGGCCTCAAAAGCTCTCAAAAAGTTGAAAGAAAGCTATACTTCATTGGCCCAAGTTTCAAGTTCAAAGGATTCAAGTTGGAGTAGCAAATTCAAAGAAAAATCCAAAAGAACAGTCCTCGAGTCGACTCCTGGAAGCCTCGAGTCGACTCCTGGAAGCCTCGAGTCGACTCTGGCACAAATGGTAACTTTGGCGCGCTCACTTGCGAGCTGACTCGCAGAGCGTGAGTCGACTCGAACTGTTCACGAGCCGACTCGCACAGAAAAGACAGAAAGCTGATTTTTAAGTTGCTGAGGGCGAGTCGACTCCCGACAAGCTCGAGTCGACTCCTGCTTCAGCCGAGTCGACTCAAGGTCTGCGCGAGTCGACTCGAGCACGCTGGAAGGCATAATGGCTAGTTTTTCATGACTCCAACGGCTAGTTTTTCATCTCTAATGGCTCTATTTTATCTCTATTTAATCAAGTTTCATTTAATAAAACTGCATTAAGATTCATTGTATTGAAATGCTTGTTTAGAAAAATCTAGACTAATCATTTATTGAGTCCGCTGCTTAATAGTTTTAATCTTGATCAGATTAGAATCAAACTGTTGCTAAGTTTAAATTCCACTATGCATCCATACAACTTAGCTTAATTAATTGAAAAGTTTAGAAGTAGTTGAAAAGTTTTGAAAGACCCAATTCACCCCCCCATCTTGGGTTGTATCTACTGGGCAACATACAGCTAGTAATTCTTTCTCAGTAGTGGTGTAATTCAATTATGCATCTGAGAGTGTCTTACTAGCGTAGTAGATGACATGAGGTAATTTATCTAGTCGTTGTCCTAAAACCGCCCCAATGGCATAGTCAGAAGCATCACACATGAGTTCAAATGGAAGTGTCCAGTTGGGAGGTTGTATAACGGGTGCTGTAGTCAACTTAGATCGGAACTTTTCAAAGGCCTCCTCACATGCTTTATCAAAGATAAAGGGTGTATCCTTGGCAAGGAGATTGCACAAGGGCCTAGAGATTTTGCTGAAGTCTTTAATGAAGCGACGGTAAAAACCAGCATGGCCTAGAAAAGAACGGATTTGTTTCACAGATTTGGGTGGAGGAAGATTTGGGTGGAGGATCAACTTTAGCTTTATCCACCTCAATACCCCTTTTGGACACAATGTGTCCCAAGACTATACCCTCTTGAACATGAAATGGCTCTTTTCCCAACTTAGCACCTAGATTGGTCTCCTTACATCTTTTCAGAACTAGGGCTAAATTATTGAGACAATCATCAAATGAGGGGCCAAAAACTGAAAAATCATCCATGAATACTTCCAAACATTTTCTACCATGTCAGAGAAAATAGCCATCATACATCGTTGAAATGTCGCGGGCGCATTGCATAGTCCAAATGGCATTCTTCTATACGGAAATCGTCCCAAATGGACATGTGAAGGTGGTTTTCTCTTGATCATCGGGGTATATAGCCACTTGGTTATATCTAGAATAACCATCTAAAAAACAATAGAAACCCTGACTGGCTAATTTTTCTAATATTTGGTCAATAAAGGGCAAAGAAAAATGGTCCTTTCTAGTCATGGAGTTTTTTTTTTTGGATAAAGGTAAGTATGTATATATCCAAATTGAAGAAATGACGTACAAATGCACAGGGGCATACCCCAGAAATCAAAGGCTAGGAGGGCATACCCCTCTAGCCACAATAACTAACTACAAAGCTTGTAAGAACAAAATGATGAGAGTGTCAAAAGATATCATCAGAGAATCCCCACGAACTGTGAAGCCATCTATTAGCTGGAGATGGAATGACACCCCATGTGAGATTAATCCGAGTCACAATACAAAAAGTAATCTCTCTTAGAAGAACACACTCATGTGTAGGGCCATCGCCATGCAAACGAGCATTACGTTCTCTCCAAAATAACATCTCCTTGTTTAACTAAAAAAAAGGCATTTCCTTCTTTGTTTCTATCTCTGAAACTGTAATCTCCACACACCCTTTCAAAGCCTACACATTTTTCTCAATGTACCAATTCAAATCTTCTCTCATAAGTACCTTTTCTCCACTAAAAATCTCTTGAATTAGTGCATCCATATCCTTCCAAAAGCATCTCTTTGTAGCATCACTTAATCCTACTTGAGGAGCATACACACTAATCATATTAATAGACTTCTTCCTAAATATTAATTTTACCAAGATTGTTTTATTTCCTAGTTTCTCAATATCTAGAATCTCATCTTTTAAACAATTACCTATAATAGTTCTTACTCCATTTTTATTTCTATATTTCGCAGTATATCAAAGTTTATAATAAGTCTTACCAACTTCCTTTGCCTTTTCTTCTATCCATAGAGTCTCTTGCAGAAAAGCTAGGTTAACTCTCCTCCTAGCCATTGTACCTGTTAATTCCATCAAATTTTCTATTAAAGATCTTATTCCAAGTTACTAAACAATCTTACTTTTCTGGATAAACTTCTTTACCTACACCCATCTATTATAGTGTGTGAACCCTTTCCTACATCTTACCACATTCGGGCACCTATATGGTATGTCGCTTTTGAAGATTGCTCTAGTTAATCATTGACGACTTTTTCACTACACCTTGATCCTATGCTTGTCACTAGTAGGGAATATCCCAACAGTTGTTTTACATGGATGCATATTTATAGGATGTGATTGTAGTTTTATGTGAACTATCAACCTAACGCAACTCTTTTCCTTTTTCCAGGCTTGAGACCGACTATGCACAAAATATAGGTAGAGTTAAAAAGATATGTATGTTTTGTATGTTATATTTGATTAACATATAATTATTTTTATCACAATGTTAAAACTATATACAAAGAAATATTTTATAGACTTCTTTATTAGATAGCAATTTTTTATGATGTTATAACAGTGAATAAAGATTTCAATCTATAGACATTATAACTGCAACATTATAATAATATACCGAAGTCCTAAATGGTAGTTGAACAAAATTTTGTTCCCTTGTCTTTAACATTATCTCTTATTGGTTGATTTAGTGCTGACTTTAATATTTTATGTGTAACTTCTTTACAAGTCAATCACCTCATCACTAAAATGAGTTAGTTCTTTTCTACGAGAAGAGATTAATTGACCATCGACAGAACATGTCATACACAAATAAAATTTTTTAATTAGTATATGCCTATTTCCATTAGTTGTTAGCTTTGTTTAGGTAAAAGAATATAAGCTTTATTTTGGTCATTAACTAATATGCATATAAAAAAGATCGAAAAAATTACTTAGACACTCCCTCAACTTGAGTAGTTTCACTTAGTATGCCTCAAACTTAAAAGTTCCAAAGTAATCTTTCAAGTTAGTTATGTGATTCAATGTGTTCCCCTCATCTATTTCATTTAGCTGAGCTCATGGGATTCCATTATGTGATACTCATGTAAGACTTTTAGGACTAAAATACCCTTATGAGGAGTTGTTTAGATGGGGAGGAGGAATGGAGAGAAGGGATAAGAACAATAGTGGGTTTTAAAGAGGAGGAAATGTTGGAAGAGGAGGAAATGATGCAAGTGGATAGGGCTTAGGATCAAGTTAGATGGAGAGGAGGGATGAGGACTACTGCAGGATTTAAAGAGGAGGAAGAGGAAAAGATGGTGGGGATAGGGTAGAACTCATGACCAGGTTAGATGAAGAGGGGGGGATGAGGGTGGTGGTGGGGTTTAAAGAAGAGGAATAGGAGGTATTGTATGAGGAAGAGGTGGTGGGAGTGGGTGGTGCTCAATACTAGGTTAGATAGAGAGGAGGGATGAGGAGGGTGGCAGAGCTAAGAGAGGAGGAAGGGGACATGTTGGATGAGGAGAAGATGGTGGAAGTGAGTCTGGCTCGAGACTAGGTTAGATAGAGAGGAAAGATGAGGATGGTAGCGGAACTTAGAAAGGATGAGGAGGATATATTGGAAGAGGAGGTGGTGGGAGTGGATGGATTTTGTGTGGGACCAAGTTAGGGTTTAGAAAGGAGGAGGTGTTAGAAGAGGAAGGAGTGGTGGGACTGAGGATGGACGAAAAGAGGAGAAGAGATGTTATTTTTTGATAAATAAACCATTCTAATGAGAGAAAAATTATCTTTTATGACGACATCTTAATGCCATTAGATGCTGGATGGAACTTAGGACCATATTGAACCACTTAACTTACTTTGGGGACCACTTTGAAATTATTTAAACTCGAGAAGTACTAACGACTAAGTGAAAGTAGTCTTAAGTTAAGAGGGTGTTCAAGTAATTTTTACAAAAAGAAGCATTGTTGAGATAGTCAAGTCAAGAAAAGTACATTTAGCATTACATCGACTTAGGATGATACTAAGTTCGGCATGGTAAATGATCATAGACCGAAAAATTGAAGGATGATATTCCATTTACTCTTAGACCCCTAGGTCGAAAAAACAGACTACTATCTAGTTCCTATCATTTCTGGTATGAATAGCAATGAGGTAGTTTTAGATTAGTTTTCTTGCATCAGTTTAGTAACATCCAAGTACAATAAAGTAAAAATATAAAAATTATTATATCATTGATGGTAAAAAAAAATACTATCACTTTTATAGTTAGTTTATGCTATAACAATACATAGTTGTTAAGGCTATACCAAAAAAATATTCTCTTTAGAAATTGATTTATTATAATGTTATAGGAACCAATAAAAATTTTCAGTCTATGATAATTAAAGTTACAACACTATCATTAAAACAATGTCCTGAAGGCATAAAATAGCACCCAAATAATATTTTATACCATTTTCTAAAATGTAGCATTATCTTTTATTGGTTGGTAAATAGTAGATATCTGAATTTTTTTTTGTTCTTCTCTCGAGTCAAGTACCCTCTCACCAACGTGAATTATGCTAAGAAAGAGATTAGTTAACCTTAAGCAAGCATGTGATACACAAACTAAGAAACTGGATTAAGGTGTTATTTTATCTCTTCCTCTCTCGCTACTATTTGCAAATTGGAATTTTGATATTATAATCCCTTCTTTATGATAGAACACCATGACAGTCCCTCCTTTAGTTATAAATATAAATACAATGGGTTCCATATTTTTGCCACAATTGATAAATGAGTCCTATTTTTATGCTAAATAGATTAGACCCAGATCGTCTGCGGTGCATAGTTTGCATCGCAGAGTGTTGTACACTACTCGATGGCTGCCATCAGGATATGGATAGCTATCAATAGCAACTTGCTGTGTATAGCACATAAGATTATTGATAGTCAACTTTAAAGACCACGCAATAGCACGTATCTGGTAGGATAGTGATTACGGGTATCGATCCACAGGGATTGGGGTACAGTTGTTTTTTAAAAAAAAATATTTAAAAAGAAGAATTTGTAAAGAAAATTAAACTAAGAAATTTAATGAAAATGCAATTAAAATGATATCAGTTTGAGGGAACCTAGGGCAAGGAATTCACCACTAACATCGGAACAAGGGTTATTTGTATTTTAATTTATTCTTGGATTAACATGCAAATTGGCTACAAGCCTAATAAGCATTTAAATAGAAATTCACAAAAGTAATTTGGAAATAATCCATCTTCAGTTGGCATGAAATGTCTATCCTAAACTAATGTGGCAGGACACCACATCTTTCCTAAGCATGGACTATCTTATATTTACTTAGTGATCATGAAGAACAGTTGTATAAACGTCATACTTAAAATCACAGAAATTAAATATAAGATGAAATAAAATATTCATTAGGAGTAAAATAAAGTTTATACAACTCCAAGAATAAAAATAAAACAAATACAAAACCCTTGGCCCTTTGTTAGGGCTACATCCGGCCCTAGAGAAGAGCTTAGGCTTCCATGCAGTGGTAGACGGCAGCAGCAGCACAGCAGCGGGCTCCCATCATGGCTACCTCCATCTCTTCGACATCCCCTTCTGGTGTAGCTTCTACTGAAAACGGCTCCCTTGCAGCTCTTCTGGGAAATCATTCCCAGAATACCCAAAAATAATCTCTCTCTTGACTTCATGGGATTCGGCTTACTCCAAGCTTGATGGGGGAAGAAGAATGGAACGGAGGAGAGAATGGCTTCTCCCCTTCACAACTTGACTCCTTTTATAGGCTGCCCCCCTTCTATTTTGCTTCACGTGAGAGTGGAATGATAAGGACGCGGAAGGCATGCTGCTGGATGGAGTTGATCCGGACGCGTGGAGGATGCAGAAGAAGGTGATGATCTGTGATCCATGAAGCTCGGGAGAATCTCGGATGGAATGCTATTTGGATAAGGATTTGGAGTTTATCCCATGTCAATGGACTCAATCCGGAAGAAAGGAAGCTTGGGAACGGTGGATCTGTGGACGTGAAATGATCCGGAAGTTGGGAAAGATGCGAACTAGATGCAGAGGATGAACTTGGATGTTGGGATCTCGGCTGGGAGGAGCTGGGATCAAGCCGGAAGAGGAGACGAATCCATGAGCTGGGAGGTAAGATCGGATCCTGAGTTCGGTAGAGGGATACGGCTGAGAACAGAGGATCTTTGGATGCAGAAGGACGTGTGATCCGGAGGGAGTTTGAGACTTGATTCCGAAAAGAGGAAGATGAAGTTTATCCGGACGCTGGGAAGCTTGGATTTGCATCTATCTTGGCTTAGATCTAGCGGAGCAGGGGATGCGACGTGGGTGATGGAGTCAACCCGAACGGCTGGAATGCTGCGGACGTGGATGAAGATTTTCACGGTGGAAGCTGGGAGTCCGGAAGAAGATCTTGGACGTTGGGAGATTAAGCCAGATGGGTGACGATTGGCTTGGACGCTGGGATGATTCGGATGAAGATAAAACGAGCTGGGAACAGGGGATAGCGAGGACGGGGATGATGATTGATGCCCACGGCTAAAGATGCGGGATGATGCAGGGATAATGTTCACGAACGGAAGGAGATGGGATTCCAGAAGAAGCTGGGAAGTTTGATAATCCGTAGATGAATCTATTGGATGCAGGAATCACGGAGAAGATGGGCACAGGCGCGAGGGGGAAGCTAAGAAGATCTCGGCTGGGAGTTTGGTTGGATTTGTAAGAGAAAATGAACTGGGAGTGTGAAGTTGGGAGGAAGATGGATTGAGCCAGGGGGACGACGTGCATGATGCTGGTGTTCGGAGGAAGAAAGAAAATTCGGGAAGTTTGGATTTGGCTGGGAGGAATCGGATGCGAAAGGTGATAAGGATGCTGGGACATGATCCACGGATGGCCGAACGTGGGATGCTTGGATTGGTTTGAGTCAATCTGGCATGCCGGCTGGGAGTGGTTCCAAAACAGGAGATTCCGTGGAGCTCGGGATGCACTTGGGATGTTGATCCACTCCGTGGTGACATGGAGATACAGATGCTGCGAAGAGAATGGAATGAAGGATGGGAGCTGGGATGAAGACGGAATGAAGAAGCTTTGGATGCGGAAGGGATCATCACAAATCATGGGATCTCGGCTGGGAAATAATCTAGATGCTGGGATTTGGTTCCAAACGGATGGGAGGAAGAAGAGGATCCACGGACAATGGAATGCTGGGATTTGGGTTCATCCAGATGCGGCTCTGTTTGGGAGAATAACGTGGAAGGATCTTTGACATGGGGTGAATGATGAATCGTATGAGGATTGGCCTGAGACGGTGTGGACGCTGATGTTGTTTGGCATGCATTACGGGAGAAACGAGTGTGTTAAATTGGTTAACGAATGGGAGGAATTGGATGAAATCCTGAGGTTCGGACGGCTGGGAATGGGTTCTGTTTTGAGGCTGGGGTGAATCACGTAAAAGATGGGATGACATGGAACAGGGGAAATGATTGGGATGAGGGGAAGTTGAGGGAGACGTTGAGTTGTTGAGCTCAATGTTGGGAAAGAAATAAGAGAATTGGACTGAATTGAGATATGAGAGGATTTGATTCATGGGGTACCTGCGATTTAGGTTCAGGAATCATCCCAAATAAGTTCGACTTGACCTGCACACATTAAACTTGACCAGTAAATAAATAAGTAGAACACGAATTACCTTTAATTTATTAAAATGCAATGATGAAGGTAACACATTTTTTTTAGTTAAATTTTTAAAATATGTGAATTAAAATAATGATAAGTGCTATGAATAAGATATTAATTTATGCATTATTTAGCGCTTATCACACCCCCCAACCTACTTTTTTCTAGTCCTCGAGCAAAATAAAATAATAATAATAAAAAAAAAACTAACTCACTTTCGCAGGAATCGCGATTGCATTTACCGTATGCAATAAGGCTTTAAACCCCTAGGTGGCCCTAGTGGACGAGTTTTGTCTTGTGAGGGTTTTCGGCTCAGATACCCACAAACTGTTGTCTCTACCCAAAGAGTTTTTATTTTATAAAATCTAATTTCAAATGCATAAATGCCAAGAATTTCAAAAGCACACAAAGTTTTAATTACTAAGTCAGCCCAAATCCTAGGTCAGTATGCAACTTAAGTTGAAGTTATTAAGTTTTTCGTTAGAGAGTTGTAAGGTTAATTTATACTTGGGTGCTCGGTGATATCTGGACCATACACAAGCTAAGACTTTAGATTCTCCAAAATACTGCTAAAGCTAGTAGTTTCCAAGAATTGGTCAGATAAGACCTAATCACTGATTCAAAATCATCCTATTTTGCAGGATTTCGAGAGTTGTGGATGTTTACTTTAATACCTCAAGGGCTTTATCTGTAATATTCCAGTTTACTCGAATTTTTACAACGACGGCTTTCACACTATCATCTTTTCAAGGTCAATATTATTTTCTCTCTCTTTTTTTTCTAATTTATTTATTTTGTATTTATAAATAAATTATGCACTTTTACTCTTGTAATGATTCCTCCGTGTAGCGAGCATTCAGTCAACAACTCCCACACCAGATGGCATAAGGTGTTGGGCATCAAGACTCCCATACGGACCTATGCTCGGGTTCATCATCACAAGCTGCTGACCTTTGACAATAGGTAGCCCTTTTCGATGTACCTGACTAAATTCACTCTTTTTTTTTTTTGATAATAGTGAATTAGATAGGTATGATTCATCAGGACTCAAGGTTGCTACCAGACTTAACAACATAATGTTGAACCTAACCCTTAGAAGTACAGGCCATGTGTATTGTGAAATTCCAAAGTAAAATTATCTTACAACTCGCTAAAAGAACTTTTAATAAAAAGAACTCAAATTGACTTACTTCTGACTAATCATTGGGCTTGTTAGATTTTATATACTTTGTGCATTTATCATTTCAGCACTAAGGCATAGAAATTAGGTTCGTTTTTTTTTTAAGATGAAATATTAAAAATACGAAAAATTTCTTCAAAAATTGAATCCTATACCCCTCAACTTAGACCAGACATTGTCCTCAATATTTTTTTTTAAAATATTATATTATTATATTTTATTTTTTATTATTTCATTTAATTTTATTTTGGACGAAAATATGATGCATATGGAGGATAGAAGCATTTTACCGTAGTTGCATCAATAATATGAGAACTCCTGCTAAGAAATTGAAAAATATGCAATAAAAAAATGTGCAGAAATAACCTACGAGAATTGGGTTGCCTCCCAACAAGCGCTAAGTTTAACGTCTTCAGCTAGACGCAGCGCATCCTTATCAAAACATACCGGGTTCATGCCGAGTTCTCCAAGGAAGAAAATTTGTGGGAAACTGATTGTCGGGCAAGGAGTTGACTGCTTCTATAGCCTTGTCTATTGCAGAGTTTGATAAGTGCTAAATAATGCATAAATTCATATCTTATTCATAGCACTTATCATTATTTTAATTCACATATTTTGTAAATTTAACTAAAAAATGTGTTACCCTCATCATTGCATTTTAATAAATTAATTCGAGTCTGTTTTACTTATTTATTTACTGATTGAGTTTAATATATGCAGGTCAAGTCAAATTCATTAATTTCTGAACCTAAATCATATGCACCCCGCAAATCAAGACCCTCTCAGATCCATCCTCCCTTGTTTCTTTCCCACATTTGACTCCACCAAACTTTCCTGCATCACATCTCAGTCACCTAATTTTCTTCCCACACATGTTCCTAGCTGAATAGGATCACATCCCCTGTATCAACCTCCCGAGATTCACTTCCCAGTCGTTCACCAGTCATTTTTTCCATATCATCTCCATTTAAAAATTCAATATTCCGAGTCAACCCCAATTCCTTTTCTTAGCGTATTCCTCCCAAACAGTTTATTTCTCCTTCACTCCCACGTTCACAAACAAAGTCTCAACATCTTCACTCCCAGCCGCATCCCTTCATTACCGTTTAGCATCCATCAACAAATTCCACGCGTCTCTCTTCCAACCTCCCCTATTCCGAGATCATCTTTATCTCGCGGAACAACCAATCTCACGCGTGCATGGCCTCCGCAGCCCACATCCTGTCCGTGATCTTCCATCCTCCCGTTCGCGTTGGCCTCTTCCGGATCACTCCCAAACGGCACCAGCTCTCATCTTCTTCCGGATAACCTTCATCACCCACGTATTCCCTGTTGCTTCGGAACAGAGTCGAGTCTTCATCAATCCAAGCCACGTCCACGAACAAACTCCTCTGTTCATACTCCAGCCGTTCGACCCACCTCCTAGATTTCCCCAGCCGCATCTCAACTGGATGAGCTTCATCCTTGCGAGCTTCACGGCAACCACACGTATTCTTCCTCTATTTCGGAATAACCACCAGCCGAATCCCATGATCTTTGCTCATCTTCATCTCCCATGCTTCCGATTCTTCTTCCAAAGCTTCCACGGATCAACCCCATCCGGATTTGCATCCCAGTTCATCTTCCCATCGTATCTTCCTCCCAGCATCCTTATCTTCTCCACATCCCAACATCCTTCCGGACTAATCCCATCAAACTTCCCAAGCTTATCCCCGATTTCTTCACCTGTTCGAGTCAAGTTGAGTCCCAAGCTTCATATTTTGATCACTCCCTTCCGCATCCCCTGCTTCGTTATATCTCAACTGCCAACCTTCAAATCCCAAGCCAGCCTTCATCTCATCCGCGGTCAACTCCCAGCTGCCAGCCGCATCCAAGATCTCCTCCCACGCATTGAAGAAGTGGCGATTTCTTCCACTCATCCCATGAGCTAGCAGTGTTCGAGATCCTCTCAACATCCACGTCTTCGCCATCCTCTGCATCCAAGGGAGCAACTGACTTCTTCAACGAAATCAGTTCCCAGACTATAATCCCAATGCCCGGATTAAATCTGCTATGCGTCTCGCCCGTGTCAGTTTCTTGGCCCTTATCTTCCCACGACGTGATGAGATAACAGGGTTCGACAGAGGCTATAAAAGGAGGAGATTTCTCCTCTTCGAGTAGGAAGCTGGGGGGAGCTCATAGGCCAAATCCCACGGAAATAGAGGAGGGAGAGAAGTTTGAGGCATTTCGGGAAACACTTCCCATATAAAAAAAATGATGTGCTGAGGCAGAGGAAGTCGATCGTGATGGGACTGCTGTGCCACTGCTTGTCGCCCACGACTCCATGGAAGGCTGATCTCCTCTCTAGGGCTGGATGCAGCCCTAACATAGGGCCAAGGGTTTTATATTTTTGATTTCTATTCTTGGAGTTGTATAAACTTTATTTTGTTCTTAATGAATATTTTATTTCATCTCATATTTAATTTCTATGATTTTAAGTATGACGTTTATACAACGGTTTTTTCATGATCACTAAGTTAATGTAAGATCATCCATGCTTAGGGAAGATGCAGTGTCCTGCCGCATTAGTTTAGGGTAGACATTTCATGCTAACTGAAGATGGATGTTCCTAAATTACTTTGGTGAAATTTTATTTGAATGCTTATAGGGCTTGTAGCCAATTTGCATGTTAATCCAAGAACGAAATAAATTATAAATAACCCTTGTTCTGATGTTAGTGGTGAATTCCTTGTCTTAGGTTCCCTTAAACTGGTATCCCTTTAATTACATTTTCTTTTATTAAATTGCTTAGTTTAATAGTCTTCACAAACTCATCCTTTTAAATATTTTTATTTTTAAGAAAATAATTATACCCCAATCCCTGTGGATCGATACCCGTAATCACTATCCTACTAGATACGTGCTATTGCGTGGTCTTTAAAGTTGACTATCAATTTTTGGCGCCGTTGCCGGGGATTGCTAGCATAGTTGTTTTTCTTTTCATAAAAAATTTTTTTTTAAAAAAAATAAAAATAAAATAATAATAATAATATATATATCTAAAATAAAATAAAAATATTTTCTATTTTTATTACTTTACTTATCCTCTTTTTCTCTCTTACTAATTTTTGATTTTTCTTGATCAGGAATCGAAAAGAAAATCTGGGACGATCAAAAAGAAAACTGCTGGAAAAGGAATGCTGTCGAGGTTTGCCTAAATTTTTTTTCAAAATTGCTGGGGAATTCTCTTTGGTAACCTCTAAACCTTTCTTATTTAAATTCTCTTTTGTGGTGATTGTTTGATTTTAAATTCAGCAAAAGTGTGAATGCATGCTTGATACACATACACCAATTAATCCGCACATAGTAAGGGCAATCACCCCTACAAGATAAGAACTGGATTTCATCACCAGATTCTTGCCCAAATTAGGTGAATCAATTCTCACATAGCTATCACGTTAATTAAATCAATTAGACGTTGGTCCCTAGGGACATTCGAGCTCAATAGGACGAAGATCACCGAAAGTTGCACCAATTTTGCTCTGTGGCTCAGTTGATGTCTAGGCAAGCTTTGTCCCAAGGGAGACAGTTCATCTGTTCGAGGCAAGTGGTTTTTAAGTGGGACCTTTGCAACGCATCGTGACCCCCCACTTACCTGGGAGCTTACCTGGTCAGCTCAGTTATTAGACCGGATTGGAGGCTTAGGTGCCCTCTTCAAACCAGTTAGGAGTTGTCTAGTGATTTTAGGGTGAACATAAGGAATTGTGTTTTTCTTTTTAGTGCATGCTTGACTGTACTGATTAGAGGAGTCTTAGTGTATGTAGGTGTCGTTCTAGATCTCTTGAATTAGTACCGTTTGACTCTGAATAGAGCATTCTCTTAGGCCCTTCGAGCCGAAATCCGCACTTATAGAACCCTAGGATATGCTTCACCTATCAAGATGGCTGAAGACAACCCAAGCTGTTAAGGAGTACTTCACTCCTTCCATTTATACCTCTCCATCTTTATCCGACTACCTGATACCACTGCTGCTGTGCAGTTTGAAATTAAGTCTAGTGTCATCCAAATGCTTCCCTCTTTTTATGTACTTAACAATGAAGACCCATACAAACATTTAGATGAGTTCCTTGAGATCTGCACTACTGTCAAAATTCAGAACTTCACTGATGATGCTCTGAAACTCAGGCTGTTTCCTTTTTCCCTCAAGGATAGAGCTAAACAATGGCTCCATTCATTAGAAGCCAATTCCATTGTCTCATTGGCTCAAATGCAACATGAATTTCTAAAGAAATATTTTCCCATAGGAAGAACAAACCAATTTTGACGTGCTATCACGAGCTTCTCCTAACCTGACGGGGAAGAATTTCATGAAACTTGGAAAAAATTTAGAGACTTACTCCGAAAATGTCCGCATCATCAAATACCTAAATGGCAGTTAGTGCAATGTTTCTATGACGAATTGACTGAACGAAACTGTCAGATGATCAATGCCGCATGCGGGGGAACTTTCATGCTTAAAAGTGACCATAAGGCATGGCAATTATTTGAAAACCTTAATGAAAACTCTCTCCACCATGCCTCCTCCGCTAGTCAAGCACCCCCGAGTTCTCAAAGAAAAGGGACCATATATGAAGTTAGCCAGTCCATAGGTCTATCTGACAAAGTAGATGCACTGTCCGTAAGTTGGACCAGCTAATGTCTAGAGAACAGCTTCCAAATTTTCTCCAAGCACAAGTCTGTGCTCTTTGTTCTAGCCCGTCTCACCCTATTCATGAATGCCCTTCGGCAGCTCAATTCCCTGAATTTATGCAAGAACAAGTCAACGCTGCTCAAACACAGTCCCGACCGGGTAATGATCCATATTCCACTACTTATAACCCGGGATGGCGCAACCATCCAAACTTCTCTTGGAAGCAGCAGACTCCCAATACTTCCCAACCTTATTCCCAAAACTTTCAACCATTCCAGAATATTAATCCCTACCGTCCTTCAACTCAATTTCAACACACTCCTCCACCCCATAGAAACACAGCCTTTGAGGAGAAAGTGTTGACCTCCCTTCAAGGTTTGGAAACCATTACACAATTGGTGCACTCTCACATGCAATCTATCGCCAAGCTAGAATCCCAAATGGGCAACTAGCTAATGCACTGAACAAGCGAGAGGAAGGAAAGCTTCCAAGCCAACCAGTGAGTAATCCTAGGGGACAATACATGGCTCAAGAAAATCAACTAAATACAATTCATCATGAACAAGCCAATGCTTTGACTACCCTAAGGAGTGGACGTATAGTAGACAATAGGATTGGGGAGGATAACAATAAGGAAGGTAAAGAAGAGGATAGAAATGTGTCAAATGAAAATCTAAAACCTTCTTCTTCTTCTTCAGCTAGTCCACCTTCTGCCAAAACTCATATCCCAAAGGCCCCATTTCCTGAAGCTCTTAATTAACCCTCTTCCTTTGGCAAAAAGAAAACTTCACTAGAGGAGATGATGGAGGTTTTCAAACAAGTCAAAATCAACCTCCCGCTTCTTGATGCTATTAGACAAGTTCCCTCTTATGCCAAATTTCTCAAAGACCTTTGTACCCAAAAGCGAAAATCTAGGACACATGTGCCTAAAAAGGTCTTCCTAACTGAGCAAGTGAGTTCTATTCTCCAACACAACACCCCACCGAAATTCAAAGATCCTGGTGCTCCCACCATCTCCTGTGTCTTAGGAAATAATTTCATTGATCGAGCACTCTTAGATCTAGGGGCAAGTGTCAATCTTTTACCTTACTCAGTTTATGAGAAGCTTGGGTTAGGTGATTTAAAACCAACCTCGGTATCCCTTCAGTTGGCTGATCGATCTGTAAAAATACCACGAGGAATAATTGAAGATGTTCTTGTCAAGATAGACAAATTCTATTTTTTCAGTAGATTTTATTGTCCTTGATATGGAACATGAGCCTAATCCTAAGAAACAAATCCCCGTGATCCTTGGGCGCCCTTTTTAGCTACCAGGCCCAATGCGAGTATAAATTGTAGAACTGGGGTGATGAATATATCCTTTGGGAATATGAAGGTCAAGTTAAATATATTTCGTGCCTCTTGTCAACCTGCAAAGGAAGTTGAGTGCTTCCTAATAGCAAATGGGACGATCTTGTAGAAGAAACCCTTCCCTATATTTTGGCAGATAACCCTCTGAAAACATACTTGGCCCATTTTGACTTTGATATAGACAAGGCCATAGAAGCAGTCAACTTTCCTGCCAACATCAGTCTTCCACAAATTTTCTTCCTTGGAGAACCCCGCATGAACCCGGTATGATTTGATAAGGATGCACTGCGTCTGGCTGAAGACGTTAAACTTAGCGCTTGTTGGGAGGCAACCCAATTTCGTAGGTTATTTTTGCATATTTTCTTGTCGCATTTTTTTTTTATTTTCTTAACAGGATCCCTCATATTACTGATGCAACTACGGTAAAATGCTTCTATCCTCCATATGCATCATATTTTCGTCCAAAATAAAAAATATATAAAAAAATAAAAATAATAATATAATATTCAAAAAAAAATATTGAGGACAATGTCTGATCTAGGTTGGGGGGTATAGGTTTCGAATTTTTGAAGGAATTTTTCGCATTTTCAATTTTTAAGTGAATTTCAAAAAAAAAAACCTAATTTCTATGCCTTAGTGCTGAAATGATAATCACACAAAGTATATAAAATCTAAAAAGCCCAATGATTAGTCAGGAATAAGTCAATTTGAGTTCTTTTCATTAAAAATTCTTTTAGCAAGTTGTAAGATAATTTTTACTTTGAAATTTCACAACACACATGGCCTGCACTTCTAAGGGTTAGGTTTAACATGATGTTGTTAAGTCTGGTAGCAACCTTGAGTCCTGATGAATCATACCTATCTAATTCGCTATTAAAAAAAAAAAGTGAATTTAGTCAGGTACATCGAAAAGGGCTACCTCTTGTCAAAGGTCAGCGGGCTTGCAATGATGAATCCGAGCATAGGTCCGTAGGGGAGTCTTGATGCCTAACACCTTATGCCATCTGGTGTGGGAGTGTTGACTGAATGCTCGTTACATGGAGGAATCATTACAAGAGTAAAAGTGCGTAATAAATATAAAATAATAAAAATAATAAAAAATAAAAAATAAAAAAAAAATAAAAAAAAGAGAAAAAGAGAAAATAATATTGACCTTGAAAAAGACGATAGTGTGAAAGCCGTCGTTGTAAAAATTCGAGTAAACTGGAATATTACAGATAAAGCCCATGAGGTATTAAAGTAAACATCCACAACTCTCGAAATCCTGCAAGGTAGGATGATTTTGAATCAGTGATTAGGTCTTATCTGACCAATTCTTGGAAACTACTAGTTTTAGCAGTATTTTGGAGAATCTAAAGCCTTAGCTTGTGTATGGTCCAGACATCACCGAGCACCCAAGTATAAATTAGCCTTACAACTCTCTAACAGAAACTTAATGACTTCAACTTAAATTGCATACTGACTTAGGATTTGGGCTGACTTAGTAATTAAAACTTTGTGTGCTTTTAAAATTCTTGGCACTTATGCATTTAAAATTAGATTTTATAAAGCAATAAAACAAATTCATTAGGTAGAGACAACAGTTTGTGGGTATCTGAGCCGGAAACCCTCACGAGACAAAACTCGTCCACTAGGGCCACCTAGGGGTTTAAAGCCTTATTGCATACGGTAAATGCAATCGCGATTCCTGCGAAAGTGAGTTAGTTTTTTTTATTTTATTTTGCTTGAGGACTAGCAAATTGTAGGTTGGGGGGTGTGATAAGTGCTAAATAATGCATAAATTCATATCTTATTCATAGCACTTATATTATTTTAATTCACATATTTTGTAAATTTAACTAAAAAATGTGTTACCCTCATCATTGCATTTTAATAAATTAATTCGAGTTTATTTTACTTATTTATTTACTGATTGAGTTTAATGTATGCAGGTCAAGTCAAATTCATTAATTTCTGAACCCAAATCGTATGCACCCCGCAAATCAAGACCCTCTCAGATCCATCCTTCCTTGTTTCTTTCCCACATTTGACTCCACCAAACTTTCCTGCGTCACATCTCAGTCACCTAACTTTCTTCCCACACATGTTCCCAGCTGAATAGGATCACATCCCCTGTATCAACCTCCCGGGATTCACTTCCCAGTCGTTCACCAGTCATTTTTTCCATATCATCTCCATTTAAAAATTCAATATTCCGAGTCAACCCCAATTCCTTTTCTTAGCGTATTCCTCCCAAACAGTTTATTTCTCCTTCACTCCCACATTCACAAACAAAGTCTCAACATCTTCACTCCCAGCCGCATCCCTTCATTACCGTTTAGCATCCATCAACAAATTCCACGCGTCTCTCTTCCAACCTCCCCTGTTCCGAGATCATCTTTATCTCGCGGAACAACCAATCTCACGCGTGCATGGCCTCCGCAGCCCACATCCTGTCCATGATCTTCCATCCTCCCGTTCGCGTTGGCCTCTTCCGGATCACTCCCAAACGGCACCAGCTCTCATCTTCTTCCGGATAACCTTCATCGCCCACGTATTCCCTGTTGCTTCGGAACAGAGTCCGAGTCTTCATCAATCCAAGCCACGTCCATGAACAAACTCCTCTGTTCATACTCCCTGCCGTTCGATCCACCTCCTAGATTTCCCAGCCGCATCTCAACCGGATGAGCTTCATCCTTGCGAGCTTCACGGCAACCACACGTATTCTTCCTCTGTTTCGGAATAACCACCAGCCGAATCCCATGATCTTTGCTCATCTTCATCTCCCATGCTTCCGATTCTTCTTCCAAAGCTTCCACGGATCAACCCCATCCGGATTTGCATCCCAGTTCATCTTCCCATCGTATCTTCCTCCCAGCATCCTTATCTTCTCCACATCCCAACATCCTTCCGGACTAATCCCAGCAAACTTCCCAAGCTTATCCCCTGATTTCTTCACCCGTTCGAGTCAAGTCGAGTCCCAAGCTTCATATTTTGATCACTCCCTTCCGCATCCCCTGCTTCGTTATATCTCAACTGCCAACCTTCAAATCCCAAGCCAGCCTTCATCTCATCCACGGTCAACTCCCAGCTGCCAGCCGCATCCAAGATCTCCTCCCACGCATTGAAGAAGTGGCGATTTCTTCCACTCATCCCATGAGCTAGCAGTGTCCGAGATCCTCTTAACATCCACGTCTTCGCCATCCTCTGCATCCAAGGGAGCAACCGACTTCTTCAACGAAATCAGTTCCCAGACTATAATCCCAATGCCCGGATTAAATCTGCTACGCATCTCGCCCGTGTCAGTTTCTTGGCCCTTATCTTCCCACGACGTGATGAGATAACAGGGGTCGACAGAGGCTATAAAAGGAGGAGATTTCTCCTCTTCGAGTAGGAAGCTGGGGGGAGCTCATAGGCCAAATCCCACGGAAACAGAGGAGGGAGAGAAGTTTGGGGCATTTCGGGAAACACTTCGCATATAAAAAAAATGAAGTGCTGAGGCAGAGGAAGTCGATCGTGATGGGAGCCCGCTGTTGTGCCACTGCTGCTGTCGCCCACGACTCCATGGAAGGATGATCTCCTCTCTAGGGCTGGATGCAGCCCTAACAAAGGGCCAAGGGTTTTATATTTTTGATTTCTATTCTTGGAGTTGTATAAACTTTATTTTATTCTTAATGAATATTTTATTTCATCTCATATTTAATTTCTGTAATTTTAAGTATGACGTTTATACAACGGTTTTTTCATGATCACTAAGTTAATGTAAGATCATCCATGCTTAGGGAAGATGCAGTGTCCTGCCGCATTAGTTTAGGGTAGACATTTCATGCTAACTGAAGATGGATGTTCCTAAATTACTTTGGTGAAATTTTATTTGAATGCTTATAGGGCTTGTAGCCAATTTGCATGTTAATCCAAGAACGAAATAAATTATAAATAACCCTTGTTCTGATGTTAGTGGTGAATTCCTTGCCCTAGGTTCCCTTAAACTGATATCCCTTTAATTGCATTTTCTTTTATTAAATTGCTTAGTTTAATAGTCTTCACAAACTCATCCTTTTAAATATTTTTATTTTTATGAAAACAATTATACCCCAATCCCTATGGATCGATACCCGTAATCACTATCCTACTAGATACGTGCTATTGCGTGGTCTTTAAAGTTGACTATCAGAGTTAAAATGGGCCAAGCATGTTTTCAGAGGGTCATCTATCAAAATATAGGGAAGGTTTTCTTCTACAAGATCGTTCATTTTATCTATTAGGAAGCACTCAACTTCCTTTGCGGGTTGATCAGAGGCACGAAATATATTTAACTTGACCTTCATATTCCCAAAAGATATATTCATCACCCCAGTTCTACAATTTATACTCGCATTGGCTGTAGCTAAAAAGGGACGACCTAGAATCATAGGGATCTGTTTCTTAAGATTAGGCTCATGTTCCATATCCAGGACGATAAAATCTACTGAAAAATAGAATTTGTCTACCTTGGCAAGAACGTCTTCAATTATCCCACATGGTGTTTTTACAGATCGATCAGCTAATTGAAGGGATACCGAGGTTGGTTTTAACTCACCTAACCCAAGTTTCTTATAAACTGAGTAAGGTAAAAGGTTGACACTTGCCCCTAGATCTAAGAGTGCTCGATCAATGAAATTATTTCCTAAGACACAGGAGATAGTGGGAGCACCAGGATCTTTGAATTTCGGAGGGGTGTTGTGTTGGAGAATAGAACTCACTTGCTCAGTTAGGAAGACCTTTTTAGGCACATGTATCCTAGATTTTCGCTTTTGGGTACAAAGGTCTTTGAGAAATTTGGCATAGGAGGGAACTTGTCTAATAGCATCAAGAAGCGGGAGGTTGATTTTGACTTGTTTGAAAACCTCCATCATCTCCTCTAGTGAAGTTCCTTTCTTGCCAAAGGGAGAGGGTGAATTAAGAGCTTCAAGAAATGGGGCCTTTGAGATGTGAGTTTTGGCAGAAGGTGGACTAGCTGAAGAAAAAGAAGAAGAAGGTTTTAGATTTTCATCTGACACATTGCTATCCTCTTCTTCACCTTCCTTATTGTTATCCTTCCCAATCTTATTGTCTACTACACGTCCACTCCTTAAGGTAGTCATGGCATTAGCTTGTTCATGGTGAACATCATTCGGGTGAGTCTCTTGAGCCATGTACTGCCCTCTCGGATTACTCACTGGTTGGCTTGGAAGCTTGCCTTCCTCTCTTTTATTTAGTGCTCTCGCTAGCTGCTCTAGCTGTGTTTCTAATTTGGCAATAGACTGGGTGTGGAGTGCAACAATTGTGTATTGGCTTTGAGTCCTTGAAGGGCAGTCAAAACTTTTTGCTCAAAAGCCATATCTCTTTGGGGTGCTGGAGGAGGGATATGTTGAAATTGTGAATAGTGAGTAGGAGGACGGTTCGGATGAACATTCTGGAACAGTTAAACGTTTTGGGAATAAGGCTGGGAGATATTGGAAGTCTGCTGCTTCCAAGAGAAATTTGGATGGTTGCGCCACCCCGGGTTGTAAGTGGTAGAATATGGATCATTACCGGGTCGGGATTGCGTTTGGGTAGCATTTACTTGTTCTTGCACAAATTCAGAGAATTGTGCTGCCGAAGGGCACTCAAAAATAGTATGAGATGGACTAGAACAGAGAGCACACACTTGTGCTTGGGGAAAGTTTGGGAGCTGTTCTCTAGACATTAGCTGGTCCAACTTGCGGGATAGTGCATCTACTTTGTCAGATAGACCTATGGACTGGCTAACTTCATATATGGTTCCTTTTCTTTGAGAACTCGGGGTGCTTGATGAGCGAAGGAGGCATGGTGGAGAGAATTTTCATTGAGGTTTTTAAACAACTGCCATGCCTCATGCTCACTCTTAAGCATGAAAGTTCCCCCGCAAGAAGCATCAACCATCTGACGGTTTCGTTCAGACAACCCGTCATAGAAACATTGCACTAATTGCCATTTGGGTATTTGATGATGCGGGCATTTTCGGAGTAAGTCTCTAAATTTTTTTCAAGTTTTATGAAATTCTTCCCCATCAGATTGGGAGAAGCTCGTGATAGCACGCCTAAATTGGTTTGTTCTTCCTATGGAAAAATATTTCTTTAGAAATTCATGTTGCATTTGAGCCCAAGAGAGAATAGAATTGGCTTCTAATGAATGGAGCCATTGTTTAGCTCTATCCTTAAGAGAAAAAGGAAACAGCCTAAGTTTCAAAGCATCATCAGTGAAGTTCTGAATTTTGACAGTAGTGCAGATCTCAAGGAACTCATCTAAATGTTTGTATGGGTCTTCATTGTTGAGTCCATAAAAAGAGGGAAGCATTTGGATGACACTAGACTTAATCTCAAATTGTACAGCAGCAGTGGTATCAGGTAGTCGAATACAAGATAGAGAGGTATAAATGGAAGGAGTAAAGTACTCCTTTAACAGCTTGGGGTGTTCTTCAGCCATCTCTACAAGTGGAGCAGATCCTATAGTTCTATAGGTGCGGATTTCAGCTCGAAGGGCCCTAATAGAACACTCTATCTCAGAATCAAAAGGTACTAATTCAGGAGATCTGGAACGACACCCTAGCATGCACTAAAACTCTTCTGATCAGTCAAGTGCAGTCAAGCATGCATTAAAAGAAACACTTCAAATCCTTATGTTTGCCCTAAAATCACTAGACAACTCCTAACTGGTTTGAAGAGGGCACCTAAGCCTCCAATCCGGTCTAATGAACTGAGTTGACCAGGTAAGCTCCCAGGTAAGTGGGGGGTCACGATGCGTTGCAAAAGTCCCACTTAAAAACCACTTGCCTCGAACAGATGAATTGTCTCCTTTGGGACAAAGCTTGCCTAGACATCAACTGAGCCACAGAGCAAAATTGGTGCAACTTTCGGTGATCTTCGTCCTATTGAGCTCGAATGTCCTTAGGGCCAACGTCTAATTGATTTTAATTAAAGTGATAGCTATGTGCGAATTGGTTCACCTAATTTGGGCAAGAATCTGGTGATGAAATCCAGTTCTTATCTTGTTGGGGTGATTGCCCTTACTATGTGCGGATTAATTGGTGTATGTATATCAAGCATGCATTCACACTTTTACTGAAATTAAAATCAAACAATCACCACAAAATTTCAAACAAACTGGGAATCAATTTGAATAAGAAAGGTTTAGATGTTACCAAAGAAAATTTTTCCAGCAATTTTTTTTTTAAAGCAAACCTCTACAGCATTCCTTTTCAGCAGTTCCCTTTTTGATCGTCCCAGACTTCTTCTTCGATTCCTGATCAAAAAAATCAAAAATTAGTAAGAGAGAGAAAGGAGATAAAAAAATAAGAAAAATATAAAATATTTTTATTTTATTTTATATATATATATATTTTGAAAGTTTTTTTTTTATGAAAAGAAAAACAACTATGCTAGCAATCCCCGGCAACGGCACCAAAAATTGATAGTCAACTTTAAAGACCACGCAATAGCACGTATCTGGTAGGATAGTGATTACGAGTATCGATCCACAGGGATTAGGGTACAGTTTTTTTTAAAAATAATATTTAAAAAGGAGAATTTGTAAAGAAAATTAAACTAAGAAATTTAATGAAAATGCAATTAAAATGATATCAGTTTGAGGAAACCTAGGGCAAGAAATTCATCACTAACATCGGAATAAGGGTTATTTGTATTTTAATTTATTCTTGGATTAACATGCAAATTGGCTACAAGCCTAATAAGCATTTAAATAGAAATTCACAAAAGTAATTTGGGAATAATCCATCTTCAGTTGGCATGAAATGTCTACCCTAAACTAATGTGGCAGGACACCGCATCTTTCAAAGCATGGACTATCTTATATTTACTTAGTGATCATGAAGAACAGTTGTATAAACGTCATACTTAAAATCACAGAAATTAAATATGAGATGAAATAAAATATTTATTAGGAGCAAAATAAAGTTTATACAACTCCAAGAATAAAAATAAAACAAATACAAAACCCTTGGCCCTTTGTTAGGGCTACATCCGGCCCTAGAGAAGAGCTTAGGCTTCCATGCAGTGGTAGACGGCAGCAGCAGCACAGCAGCGGGCTCCCATCATGGCTACCTCCATCTCTTCGACGTCTCTTCCGGTGTAGCTTCTACTGAAAATGGCTCCCTCTCAGCACTTCTGGGAAATCATTCCCAGAATACCCAAAAATAATCTCTCTCTTGACTTCATGGGATTCGGCTTACTCCAAGCTTGATGGGGGAAGAAGAATGGAACGGAGGAGAGAATGGCTTCTCCCCTTCACAACTTGACTCCTTTTATAGGCTACCCCCTTCTGTTTCGCTTCACGTGAGAGTGGAATGATAAGGACGCGGAAGGCATGCTGCTGGATGGAGTTGATCCGGACACGTGGAGGATGCAGAAGAAGGTGATGATCCGTGATCCATGAACTCGGGAGAATCTGGATGGAATGCTATTTGGATAAGGATTTGGAGTTTATCCCGTGTCAATGGACTCAATCCGGAAGAAAGGAAGCTTGGGAACGGTGGATCTGTGGACGTGAAATGATCCGGAAGTTGGGAAAGATGCGAACTAGATGCAGAGGATGAACTTGGATGTTGGGATCTCGGCTGGGAGGAGCTGGGATCAAGCCGGAAGAGGAGACGAATCCATGAGCCGGGAGGTAAGATCGGATCCTGAGTTCGGTAGAGGGATGGCTGAGAACAGAGGATCTTTGGATGCAGAAGGACGTGTGATCCGGAGGGAGTTTGAGACTTGATTCCGAAACAGAGAAAGATGAAGTTTATCCGGACGCTGGGAAGCTTGGATTTGCATCTATCTTGGCTTAGATCTAGCGGAGCAGGGGATGCGATGTGGGTGATGGAGTCAACCCGAACGGCTGGAATGCTGCGGACGTGGATGAAGATTTTCACGGTGGAAGCTGGGAGTCCGGAAGAAGATCTTGGACGTTGGGAGATTAAGTCGGATGGGTGACGATTGGCTTGGACGCTGGGATGATTCGGATCAAGATAAAACGAGCTGGGAACAGGGGATAGCGAGGACGGGGATGATGATTGATGCCCACGGCTAAAGATGCGGGATGATGCAGTGGGGATAATGTTCACGAACGGAAGGAGATGGGATTCCAGAAGAAGCTGGGAAGTTTGAGAATTCGTAGATGAATCTATTGGATGCAGGGAATCACAGAGAAGATGGGCACAGGCCAGGGGGAAGCTAAGAAGATCTCGGCTGGGAGTTTGGTTGGATTTGTAAGAGAAAATGAACTGGGAGTGTGAAGTTGGGAGGAAGATGGATTGAGCCAGGGGACGACGTGCATGATGCTGGTGTTCGGAGGAAGAAAGAAAATATGGGAAGTTTAGATTTGGCTGGGAGAATCGGATGCGAAAGGTGATAAGGATGCTGGGACATGATCCACGGATGGCCGAACGTGGGATGCTTGGATTGGTTTGAGTCAATCTGGCATGCCGGCTGGAGTGGTTCCGAAACAGGGGATTCCATGGAGCTCGGGATGCACTTGGGATGTTGATCCACTCCGTGGTGACGTGGAGATACAGATGCTGAGAAGAGAATGGAATGAAGGATGGGAGCTGGGATGAAGACGGAATGAAGAAGCTTTGTGTTGCTGGAATTTGGACCTGGGGGCGACCGCTGGGCCAGGAAGGGGGAGCTTCGGTGAGAATCGGCGGTGATCGGTGGCGGTCCGTCGGCGCGGGGCGTCCTCCGGGAGACCTGCAAGAAGCCGGTGGCCGGGTTTCCGGCGCCGGCCCTCCGATGCTTAAGTCAGAGGAGCAAGTGTAAGAATGGAGACAGTAGTAGAAAATTAGAGTTTCCAGCTTCCAGCCCCCCTTAAAATGGAGGAGTTCCCTTTTTATAGAGGAGCTGGGTTACCTGTGATGTGACGGGGCAAACGGCCTGTCGTACAATCTGGCATGGAGTGGAAATTAATGCCCGATCATGTGAGTCAACACTGTTACTTGGAGATTAGGTCGAAGCCCTTAAGTCATCGTTGAATCATTCCATCATCCGTAGCCAAGTGGGTTTGCCGTAAGGGGTTCGATGTCCGTAGACGACAGGAACCATACGCTTTAATTGTTGAGTGAACCGGAGATCAGAGAGGTCATACGCTTTGATGGTTGAGTGAACCGGAGATCATCATGAGCCATGCTCATTTAATGGTTGAGTGCGCCGGAGGCCTGCAGAGGCCATGCGCATTAATGGTTTGACGACAGTAACAGGATACAGTGAGGTTGAGTATCTGGAGTTAGGCTCCTTTAGGGGTTAGGCCGGGGTCGAATATTTGGACAAGGCATTTCGGAGTTCGGCCCCTGGTCGGTGCCGAACCGAGCCAGTTGCCAAGTTGGGCGCCTTTGGTCCGAGCGTCGTTAGGTCGGCGCCTTCTGGTCGGAGTGTCATCAGGTCGGCGCTTTCTGGTCGGCGCTTCCTGGTCGACGCTTCCTGGTCGGCGCCCCTTGGTCGGGCGCTTCCTGGTTGGCGCCTCTTGGTCGGCGCCTCTGGTTGGGTGCTTCCTGGTCGGCGCCTCTTGGTCGGCGCCCTCTGCTCCAGGATGCCTTATGTTTTTCCCCCAACACTACCCCCTGACTTTCGAGCTCGAGCGCGGGAAGTAGTTTTAGTTGGGTTAATCGGGTTAGGGAAATTTTGAATTATCGCGCGCTTCGAGGCGCTTTTAATGGGCGGCGTCTCCTCTTTCCCGAAACATTTCATATTAGGGTACCTTTTCGTTTTTCGAAGCGTCGTGCGTCGTGGGCTCATGATGGGGCCACACGATCCAACGGGGTGCTTCTGTTTCAAAGCATTAGCTTGAATTAATGCGGCGCTTAGACTCTCGGAGTCGATGTGTCATGATCTAGGCGGGGAGCGGCATTCCGTCTTGCTGATCTGGGCCGTTGGAGGGATCTATATAAACCCCTACCTGGCCTCCTCTGGTTTCTTTCTATTGTCTTCTTCTACCTTCTCCATTTTCTTCTCAGTCCAAAGCGGCCGTTCTGCCATTACTTCCGGCGAAGATCCTAGTAGGTGTTTTCCTTCGCCTGCTCGGGAGGCCCTTATTTTTATTTGTTTCTTTTCTTTTTTGTTCTCTGTTCTATTAGGATGGGTCATGGTCTGAGTGAAGTCGGGTCCACCATGAGTGAGCTAGAGGTCGAGATGGTCGAGGAATGGTTTTTTCCTCTGCGAGGGTTCCATTTGGAACCCGCTGGGTTGGGGGATCGGGTAACGAACCCCCTGTAGGCCGGATCGGAGTGTACTCGGAGGCACTCTGGGCCGGCCTACGATTTCCTCTTCATGGGTTTGTGAACGAGTTGCTCGGGGAGTACGAGATCGTCCCTACGCAGCTCGCTCCGAACGCATGGAGGACAATCATCGGGTTCCTGTCCCTGTGTATGGCATACGGGATCCTGTCTTTCGTGAATGTCTTCCGGCGACTTTTTTCGCTGAACTCTAACCCGGGAGACGGAGAGTGGCCCTATATCGCCCTTCGGGTGGGTCGGCCACTCTTCCAAGGCGCTCCGTCGTCCATTCATGATTGGAAGAAGAAATTCTTTTTCTTGGGTTCCGAGCGGTCATGGGGATTCGACCCTAGGTGGAGGCGAAGCCGGCTCAAGACCGCCAACAAACTCCCCAGGCTTTCCTCGCACGAGCAGAAAATCCTTAACGCCATCCGCGGCCTCGGGGATGGCATTCTTCTGGGCGGCCTCGTGAGCGAGGATGCTTTAGTCAATGTCGGTCTGAGCTCGGCGCGCCCTCCAGGTAAGGGTGGTAATTTTAAGGAATTTCTCCTTTCCCTTTTTCACAATATTTGACTAACAATATTTGACTTACTCCTTTCGCTTATCTTTGCAGACATTGCAAAAATGGTGACCAAGAGCAGCGCCCTGTACGCTCGGTTCCGAAAAAGGGCAGCCGAGCTCGCGGAAGAACCGCCCGAGCCAAAAAAGAAGGCGAAGATCTCGGCTGTCGTGGCCGCCGAGAAGAGCGCTACCCGTGCTGAGCCCTCCGACGCTGGTTGGGGGAGGGCTCGAGCTCCAGGGGCGCGAGCTTTGCTGGAGCTACGATGGCGCTCCCGTGCCCGGCGCCAATTTCACAAGTTCCTGGTCAGCCGCCAATCCGACCTGAGCGCCCGGCGTCCGAGCCGGGCAGCAGCCGAAAGGCGGCAAGGCTGACTTCGCCAGAGGCGGTAAGGACCAGCCTCCCCGACCCGCCGAAGGGAGGGGGCCGACAAGAAAGGCGGCCCTATCTTCCGGACTGGATGGTGTTCGAGGGTGACTCAGCCCTTGAGAACGTCGAGACGGCGCGGCAGATCTTCCGCGGCGCACTCCTTCCCGCCGACACGGTGAAAATTCGGGCCATGAGCCTGAACCAATTTTTGGATTCGACTCGCATCTCCACTGTCCGGATAAGTTCGTTCTTCATCTACTGTCTTTTACGCTTTTAGCTTTTATGCCTTTATTTCGTCCCTGGCCTAACTCTTCTTTGCTCCACTTGCAGCACCTGGTCGAGACACTGATCTCGATCGGCGCGGATTACAAGGAACGAGCTCGTCGATGTGAACGAGCGCAGGAGGACGCCGAGAAGAAGTTGGCAGAGGCCGGGCTCCACAAGAAGGAGCTTCTGCTCAGACTGGGAGCCACTGAGGACGAGGTCTGTCTTTTCAGCATGGAGCTCGAGGAAGAAAGAGCTGGCCACGCTCTGACCGGGTCAGAGGTGCGGGCCGCCGAGGCCCGTTTGTCCGAGGCGCAGTCCCTGCTCGTCGCCCGCGAGCAGGAGATAAAAAATCTGGAGCGGAAGGCCGAGCAACACGAAGCTCGGGAGAGGGAGGCCCGGGAGCAGGCCCAAAACGCCGTCGAACTCTTCCGTGAATCAGAAGAGTTCCGCGACCTGCTCGAGGAGGAGCGTGTGAACGGGCTCACCCAAGGCTTCAACGACTTCCGCAACCAACTACGGCGGCTCCTCCCCGACTTCAACCTTGATCTGCTTCAACCGGGAGCGGAGGTTGAAGAGTTTGAGGCGAGGATGTTAGATGTATGCCCTAGAAGCCAATTTTGGCTGACATATTATTAATTCTGGGACATAATTTGTATTTGACTTTATTATTATTGAATAAATAAAAGGCATCTTTTTCATTCATATTGTTTATGTGTCTATGAATCGTCCAAGAATTAATAAGATGATGATGCATATTCTTAAGAGTTAAGAATTTGAGCCATGCATCATTGGTGATTAATTTCTGAATGCTCCTAATCGATGGATCATCACGAGGGCGGTGATCGATCCGATGAGATCAGTGCACACATTACTTTCCTTATGGATGGACGAGACTCGAGTCCATAGTGTGGCGACACTGAAGTAATAGTGCAGGTGCTTGTTAAGAACAAGGGTACTGAGCGTGACAATACAAGAAGTCACTTGGATGTCTATCCACTCGTCAGTGACTTGCTTGATGTTGCAGTAGTGTGACTGGTCCTTTGACCTGCGGTGCTTCAGCCACTCACAGTGAGGTTATTGTAGTTTGACTGCACACATACATGGTCTCTAGCCATATGGGTCCATGCAGTGTAGATTGGCTACAGTAGGTTCACTGTAGGAGTAGGGTATGCACCTATAAGGAATCTATCGACCTTGATAGATAAGGAGAGATCCTATGTGATTTATAAGACTGAGTTCGTAAGACCTCGGTCGGGGCAGATTGCACAGTAGAGAAAGAGTTCTCCGCTCTCGAACTTAAGTCGAATAAATCTTGACATATGACAGACGATGGAGTTTGACGAGTTGTCCATGACCTCCGTCCTGTAGGGATCCACGATAGAAGGACTGTATCACATAATAACTGCACCTAGAGGTTCACCATTCTATTCTGCTGGGTAGCCACTACATGCTGCTAGGTGTCACTGGTGGATGGTGGGACTCATAGGGATTGTCTCGATGATCGATAAACCCTAATGAGTTGAGTTGGAATCGTTCCAACCCATTGAAAGAAGTTTTCAATGATATTGTGATAGAGATCGCAATATATCTCACTACCAGTCAGAATAGAACCTATGGGGTCACACACACTAGAAGTATTGACCGATCCGATGGTTGAAAAGTGATTATGAATCACGAGTAATCAATTCGATTGATAAGAAGTTGAAGAAGGAATGGAAATTGATTAATTGGACTTAAAACACAAATCCTACTTAGAATAGGATTCCTAGAGTCCTAATTGGATTAGGACTGGGAATCCTATTTGGAGTAGGACTGGGATTCCTACTTGGAGTAGGATTCCTACAATCCTAATTAGATTAGGATTTTGAATTCATCTTTGGATTCCTACTTAGAATAGGATTCCTAGAAATCCTAATTGGATTAGGACTTCGGATTCAATTAGAGTCCTAATTGGATTAGGACTAAAATTAAAAAAATGTCCTAATTTGGATTAGGATTTCTTAAGTCACAATTAATTATTAATCTAATGAATCAATAAGACTCCTAATTGGATTAGGATTGAAGAGTTCAATTGAGTCAAAATTGATTTAAGTTCTAATTAGATTAGGACTTACCTAGATTGGATCCAAATTGGTTCACCCTTGGGCTAAGCCTAATTGGATTAGGGCTTGACCACATTAGGGCATTCCAAATCCTACTTAATGTGGATTAGGGTTTACCAAGAGGGAGGGGCACAAGCCCCTCCCCTTTTGCTTCCTTGGTGCGGCATGTAGAGAGGGGGCCGGCGCCCCCTCTTAGGAAACTAGTCTAGGGCTCCTAAATTGTAGGAGCCCTAGATGGGTTTAAAAGAGGAACAAGGGCCGGCGCCCTAGTTGCATTGAATCCTCTCCCTTCCAAGCCGTGGCCTCCCTCTCCTCCTCCTTGGTTCAGCCGCAAGCAAAGGGAAGAAAAGAAGAAGCCATTGGCAGCCTCCTCCTCCTCTCTTCCTCCTTCCAACGCAGGAAAAAGGAAGTAGGCTGAAAGGGCTTTGATTCATCTTCAAGTTTCATCCTTCTTCTTCCTCCTCCCAAGCACAATCAAGGGTTGATTGAAAGGGAGGAAATCAGCCATCAAAAGAAGTCTTTGCAAGGGAGCTAGCACCCCGGAAAGACTAGAGAGCTTTGATCGGATCTCTGCTTCGTGTGGATACCCGTAGAGGCCGGACACTTGAACGGCTTCAAGCGAACCCTCTTCCTAAAACCACGAACTCAGATTTGCGGTGATCATCTACCCGCACAAGATGAAGATCTGATCTTCTAATGTGATAAAAGTTTTTAATCCTTATCTATCTACGAACGGTTTTTAAACACGTTCATGCGATGAACGTTGATCCCGACATGCCTCTTCCGCTGCCATCTGATTTGTTTTTGAAATATCAGCGGCATGGGCGGGTTCCTAACAGGGGACTCAGGCGGTTGACGAGGCCACCGAAAGGCTGGGCCCGCTGCGAGGAGGGTCCAGCGGGAGCGCCCGAGGCTGCTCCCGAGGCTGCTGAATATGGCTGTGCCGAGGCTTTGGCCGCGGAGGAACCAGCTGCCCCCAAGCCGTCGGAGGACGATAGGACCGAGCCGTAGGACTTCATTTTTTGTATCTTGTATCTTTTTGTAAGAAGGATGGCCTTCACATGTTATCGGCCAAGCTCAATTTTGTACTTAGCCTTCGGGCTTTCTCTTAACGATACCCTTTTAAAAACTGTATGATTGATCCAAGTTTCGTTCCTCCAGTAATCTAAATTCTTCAATCGAATTCACTTAAGTTTTATGGACTTGGGCTTTGCGGCCTCAACTACGTCCATTACATAGTTAGACTTAGGTTTAGGTTCCCGCTGCTCAACTTAGTTTCCGCTGCTCGGACCTTCGACCAGCGATGTTGCGGTATTTAGGTCCAAAAGAATTCTGCTGAGCCCTAGGACCAAAATCACTAACCCGACTCGAATTTTATCCGTACTCCGCGAGCTCGGACCTCTAGTTGCCGAGTGGATTGTCGGACTTTTTCGACTCAAACAGGGTCCGATATAGGTTTCCAAGCTCGGGACAGAGTTTCACCGAGCTGCCGGTATAAACCGAGCTAGGGTTCGCCATCGAGAAGTGTATGCGGGCAGATGAGACCAGGCGACGATCGCCCGGCTGAGCGCCCCGTGCTAGTCGGACTTTATTTAAGCGCTTAATCGATGCAGGAACGAATAAAATAATGTAAACATTGATTAAAATGTACCTTTTGTACTGTTAGAGTCGAGCGTCACACGCCGAGGTTGGCAGTTTTGCTCCTCGGCTGATTTTGAGGACGCTCTTCCGTTCGGGGTCCACTCCTGGGGATGCTGGCGCATTTGGAGGAATAATCCGTTGAAGACCTGCGGGCGTTGCTTTGTCATCCGCGAACATTTCGGGAGCACTGTTGTCGATCACGAATGTTTCGGGGGGCCGCGAAGGTACTACCCCGTCATCCCGAGGTCGAGGGAGCTGGACACGCACTATCGACACTCGGAGCATCCCGATCTTAGTCGAGGAGGCGCTACGGGGGGCCGTGAAGGTACTACCCCGTTGTTGGTGTTGAGCGCCACGGAGGGCCGCGAGGTACTATCCCGTCTTTCCGAAGTGTCGAGGGGTCTGGGCACGCACTGTCGACACTCGGGGCATCTCGACCTTAGTCGAGGAGGCGCTATGGGGGCCGCGAAGGTACTACCACGTTGTTGGTGTTGAGCGCCACGGAGGCCGCGAAGGTACTATCCCGCCTTTCCGAAGTGTCGAGGGTCTGGGCACGCACTGTCGACACTCAGGGCATCCAACTTTAGTCGAGGAATCGTACATGAGGTCGAGGGGTCTGGGCATGCTCTATCGACCTGCGATGCTTTCCGAGATCGAGGGTCTGGGGACGCACTGTCGACCTCGGGGCATCCCGGCCTCGGCCGAGGTATTGAGGAGATCGAGACCGAGCTCGACATTATGCACTTCAGACTTCTAAGGCGCCCGGGGTTAATGTCCGCGTGGGGTCGTATGTACGAGCCGGGCCAGGTCGTCTGAGAATCATGAAACAAGTAGTCATCAGGAGGAACACAGCATTGTTAAATGCGTGCAGATAAATTACGGAGAAGGTGAGACTTATGCTCCGACCAGAGAGACCCCTCGGGGTCCTACTAGTAATACACCCGGAGATTTTTAGAGTTCCAGCTTCGTGGAATGGGGTCCCCTCGAGAGACTCCAGCCTGTATGCTCCGGGCCGCTGGACGCGCGCGACTCGGTAGGGTCCTTCCCAATTCGGAGCCAACTTCCCTTGCTCGGTCCGCCGAGAGGCTTCGGCCCTTCTGAGGACGAGATCCCCCGTTTTGAAAGATTTAACTTTGACTCTGGCGTTGTAATATTGTGCCGTCTTTTGCTGGTACCTCGCCATGCAGACTCGGGCGGCTTTCCTTGTCTCCTCGATTAGGTCCAGGTTTTCTGAGCTGCGAAGAGCTGGTGTCGGCGTCATAATGCTCTACCCTCGGGAAGGGAGCCCGATCTCCAACGGGATGACGGCTTCTGTTCCATATGTTAGATTGAAGGGAGTCTCGCCGGTGGGTATGCGAAACGTGGTCCGATAAGCCCACAGGACGTTATATAGGTCTTCGACCCACTGTCCCTTGACTGGTCGAGCCTGGCTTTGAGCCCCTGAAAAAAGAGTACGTTCGTTACCTCGGTTTCTCCATTTGTCTGAGGATGCGCTACCGAGGTGAAGCGGTGGTCGATGCTAAGCTCGGAGCAGAACTCCCTGAAGCGAACATTGTCGAACTGGCGGCCGTTATCTGATATGAGGCTGCGGGGGAGCCCGAATCTGCAAATTATCGACTTCCAGACGAAATCCTGCATCTTCTGCTAGGTGATCCGGGCGACCGGCTTGGCTTCCACCCTTTAGTGAAATAGTCAATGGAGACGACCAGAAACTTCCTTTGCCCGGTTGCCAAGGGGAATGGTCCCAGGATATCGATTCTCCATTGGGCGAACGGCCAGGAGGAACTGATCGAGGTCAACGGGGCCAAGGGTCGTCTTTGAATATTGGCGTTCCTCTGGCATCGGTCGCATCTCCGGACAAAGTCTAGCGTGTCTTTTTGGAGTGTCGGCCAATAATACCCCTGGCGGAGGATCCCTTCATGGACTTCACGCATTGCATAGTCCGCCTCGATCGGGCGGAGGCATCTAAGGAGGGGGAGGTAAAAGATCTTCGGTAGAGCTTGCCTTCGTGCAATATGTACCGAGCGGCTAGACGCTTGACTCGGCGAGCCTCGCGCTCATCATTGGGGAGGATTTCATCTTGCAGGTAGCTGATGAGACTCGTCCATTCAGCTCGGCTCGACTTCAACGCAAAGAGTCGGCTCGGGTTCCTCCGTGCTGGGCACTTGGAGATACTCCAGTGCTGCTGCTTTGGAGAGCTCGCTCATGCGGGAGGATGCTAACTTCGACAATGGATCTGCTCTGAGATTCTCTGACCTGGCAATGTGTTGGATGTGGAAAGAGATCAGAGTCGAGGTGAGATCCCGCACTTTCTGGAGATATTTCTGCATTGATTGCTCTCTGGCTTCGAAGTCTCCCAAGACTTGACTTACAACCAGTTGGGAATCACTGAAAACCTTCAGGTTCTCGACCTTCAACTCCTTGGCCAGCATGAGTCCAGCAATAAGTGCTTCGTACTCCGCCGCATTGTTCGAGGCGGAAAATTCGAAGCGCAGAGCTTGTTCCACCACTACTCCATCTGGGCTGGTGAGGATGAGGCCGCTCCGCTACCCCCGAGGTCGAGGAGCCGTCCACATGCAAGGTCCATGGCTGCTCTGGGGGCTCCTTCACCGTAGGCATGGGCTCGGGCTCGTCGGGCACAGTACATTCCACAATAAAGTCAGCGAGCGCCTGAGCTTTAATTGCTGGCCTCGGTCGATATTCAAGATCGAACTCCCAAGCTCGACTGCCCACTTCGTAATTCGTCCAGCACGATCTGACCGTTACAGGATCTGCTTCATCGGCTAGTCGGTGAGTATGGCCACCGTATGAGCTTGAAAATAGGGCCGGAGCCTCCGAGCTGAGACGACCAGGGCAAAGATGGTCTTTTCCAGCTTGGAGTATCGGATCTCAGCATCCTTTGAGACCCGGCTAGTGTAGTATACCGGTCTCTAAAGCCTATTCTCCTCTCAAACTAGGACCGAGCTCACTGCAACTGGGAAAACAGCCAAGTACAGATAAAGGAGCTCGCCCTGCTGAGGCTTCGTGAGCAAAGGAGGAGAAGTGAGAAGACGCTTTAGCTCTTCAAAGGTCTTGCTGGCATGCTTCCAACCACAAGAAGTTCTTCGGCCGTTTAAGAGCCGCGAAGAACGGGAGACAGCGCTCGGCCGACCGGGAGACAAATCTTCCGAGAGCTGCGACCCGTCCCGTAAGTCGCTGCACTTCTTTAACTGTCCTCGGGGCACCATCTCTTGAAGCGCTCGGATCTTCTCGGGGTTGGCTTCAATTCCCCGCTGGGTAATCACGAAGCCAAGGAACTTGCCTGAGGTGACCCCAAACGCACATTTTGCGTGGTGAATGCTTCGTCGAGGTCAACCACATGATCCTTCGCCATTCGACTCTTCACCAGCATGTCGTCGACATAGACCTCCATATTTCGGCCTATTTGGTCTTTAAAGATTCGGCTGACCAGTCTTTGGTAAGTTGCTCCAGCATTCTTTAAGCCGAAGGGCATCACTTTGTAGCAATAGGTGCCCCCATCAGTAATGAAGGCCGTCTTTTCTTCATCCTCCGGCGCCATCCGGATCTGGTTGTACCCTGAGAAGGCGTCCATGAATGTCAGGAGCTCATGTCCCGAGGTGGAGTCCACGAGCTGCTCGATGCTTGGGAGTGGAAAGCTGTCCTTGGGTAGGCTTTGTTCAGGTCGGTGTAGTCCACGCACATGTGCCACTTTCCGTTAGCTTTTCTGACAAGGACCACATTGGCGAGCCACTCCGGGTAGGATATCTCCCGGATAAAGCCGGTTTTGAGGAGTTTGTCGACTTCCTCAGCCGCCGCTCGTTGTCGTTCCGGGGCAGCACTCCGCTTCTTTTGCCGCACTGGCTTGCAGGTTGACTTCGTTTGGAGTCGGTGGACCGCAACCTCCAGATCTATCCCTGGCATATTAGTGGGCGACCAGGCAAAGATGTCTACGTTGTTCCGCAGGAAGCTGACGAAGCGATCTCTCTCGCGATCATCGAGGCCGGAGCCGACCTGCATGGTTAGCTCGGGAAAATTTTCTCGCAAGGAAATTTAGATGAGTAGCTCACCAGGCTCGACCCGCTTCTTTTGGGGACCGACCCGTGTCTCTAAAGTTTCAGCGTGGGCTGATCATCTGGTGTTGAAGTCAACACTTCGGCCAGTTGCTTGGCTTCGTGGGTCGCCATGTAGCATCGCCTTGCTACCGCCTGGTCCCCACGGACTTCGCCGACTCCTTGGCTGGTGGGGAACCGCACAAGTAGGTGGCAGGTTGAGACCACGGCGCGAAGGGCACTGAGCCTGGTCGTCCGAGGATGGCGTTATAGGCCGAGGGCAAATGCACCACGAGAAATTCGTCCTCACGGTACTTTCTCGGGGGAGTCCGACCGTGACCAGGAGGTCGCTCTCGCCCTCCACTGGAACTGAGTCTCCAGTAAATCCGACCAGCGAAGCGTCATCCTCCGTAGCTGCTTTTCTGTCATCCCATTCCAGAATAGGCCTCAAAATACAAAACATTCGCCGAGCTTCCATTATCAACTAGGACACGTTTTACATCAAACTTGTTTACGACCATAGAGATGACCACAGCGTCATCATGGAGAGTTTTGACTCCCTTCAGGTCCTCGTTTGAAAAGGAGATGACTTCAGAATTGCGGGGGCGCTTTGGAGGAAGCCCTTCCCCAGCTGGTTCCCCGGCTGGGGCTCCTCTATCTATGGTGTTGATGGTGCCAGCGATGGGTTTGTTGGCATTCAGCCTCCATGCTGCGCAGTGTCCTCCACTGGCCTCTTCTCTTCACGCCGGTTCTGCACGAACCGGTTGAGCACTCCTCGGCAGATAAGCGCCTCGATCTCGTCTCGGAGCTGGAATGTTGACCCCCTAATGGATTTTGATGAATACAAAACACTAGAGTATAATTTCATTTATCTTAACAATTTAATTGAAGATTTCATGTATTTTATTAAGAATATTGTTAAGAAATGTCTAGGCAAGTTTCCCATGATTTTTTAAGGACTTATTGAAGAATTTTTGAGATGAAAGAAAAAGTTCAGGGACAGCCGAGACGTCTCCGGGTTGTCTCAGAGACGTCTCTGGCACAAACAGGAAGAACTGGCACGTCTGGAGACGTCCCCGGCACCTGCCGAGTCGTCCCCGCGATAGCGGAGTCGACTCTCTCAGTAGCGGAGTCGACTCTCTCAGTGGCGGCAGAAAGGCAGTTTTCAAGAGATATGCGCGAGACGTCCCCACCGTACGCGGAGTCGTCCCCGCAAGTAAAAAGCAGACTTCCCGAGTCGTCCCCGAGGTAGCGGAGTCGGCTCTCTCAGGATTTTCCAGAGGATGTCATTTTCGGTGATAAGGCAGCGGAGACGTCCCCTGAAAGAGCGGAGTCGACTCTCTCAGAGAATTCCAGAAGACATGTTTTTCGGAGTTATAACAGCGGAGTCGTCCCCAAGGCAGCGGAGTCGTCCCCATGCAAAAAGTGCAAACAAGCCGAGACGTCCCCGTAAAGTACAGAGACGACCCTCTCAGAAAAACAGAAAAACAAGGATTCAAACGATACAATTCCAGAGTCGTCCCCGTAAAGTGCCGAGTCGACCCCAAACAAAGTGAAAAGTAAATTTATACAGCCGAGACGTCTCGCGTTGAAGCGGAGACGTCTCCGGAGCGCCTGGGACGCGACTGACAACTTTTGCAGGTTTGGTTTGAATTTCAAATCTCTTTTACTTTATCTCTAACGGCTATATTTGCTTTTTGGGCTATAAAAGGGACCTCTTAAGTGCTTCTCAACAACTCTTCACCAACCCAAAGCTAGATCATTTAAGAGAGAAGCAAGAGAGAGAAGTTCAAGGGAGTGAGTGCATTCAAGTGAAGAAATCAAGTGCTTTCAAGCTTCCCAAGTGATTTCAAGCTCAACCACTCTCTTCCGCTCGGATTCAAAGCTCATACTCAAGCCTACGCGATCCACATCGGAAGAATCATCATTTCCCACGCTTCCAACGGCAAAAGGATTCTTCCGGGTTCTATTGTTTATCATTGTCATATTTGCTTATTTAGAGCTTTTCAATCCTTTGTAAAACCTTTCATTGTGGTGCTTGTTCCAGTCAAGGGACTTGGAACAAGGGAAAGGCGTCCCAAGCCTAAGTGAAATTGGGGGTTATAGGGTTTGTTGTTAGCCCGGTGTAAAACAACGAGTTGGGTAGTGCACTCGCAAAACTACCGGACTGTAATCTTGGATTATAGTGGAAATTCCCAAAGGTGCTTTGGGGAGTGGATGTAGGAGCAGTGGAAGCTCCGAACCACTATAAAACCTTGTGTTTGCGATTGACCTTTCTCATTCCTCTTTCTTTACTTTAGTTCATACATTTGTGTGTTTTATTTTTAATTAGGCGAAAAGTTTTAAAACACCCAATTCACCCCCCCTCTTGGGTGACCATCTCTGGGCAACAAGTGGTATCAGAGCGGGTGCTCTGTGTATTTCTTGAAGACCTAACCGTCTTAGCCAAAGATCTAGATGGGAACACCCTTTAACAATGTTCCTGCTGAGGGGCAGGCAACCAATAGACCTCCACTCTTCAATGGGACAAATTATACCTATTGGAAAACTAGAATGAGGATCTTCATTCAAGCACAAGACTATGCCTTGTGGAGGGTTATAGTCAAGGGACCACAAGAACCATCACACATGGTTAATGGCATTCAAGTTCCCAAACCTGAGGAGGATTGGGATGAGAATGATGATAGGATGGCTCAACTCAATTCTAGAGCCATGAACTCATTATTTTGTTCCCTAGATGTAAATGAGTTTAATAGAGTCTCCACATGTAGTTCCGCTAAGGAAATATGGGATAGGCTTGAAGTTACCCACGAGGGTACAAATCAAGTCAAAGAGTCCAAAGTGAACATTCTAGTTCACAAATATGAGTTGTTTAAGATGGAACCCAATGAAACCATCACATGCATGTTTACACGTTTTACCGATATAATTAATGGTCTAAAGAGTTTGGGTAAATCTTATACTAATCCGGAACTTGTAAGTAAAATTCTCAGGTCTTTGCCGAAAGCATGGGAAGCAAAGGTCACGGCGATCGTAGAAGCCAAAGACCTCAACACCTTGGGACTAGAACAACTTTTGGGCTCATTGATGACGCATGAGCTCACGATGAAGCAACATGAAGATGATTTGCCAAAGAAGAAGACAATTGCACTCAAGGCTACTTCGAGTGTGTGTGAAGAAGAAAGTAGTGAGAGTGAGGAAGAAAGTGAGGACGAGGACTTGGGTTTGATAGTTAGGAAGTTTAAAAAATTCATGAGGAAAAAGAAACCCTTCCCAAGGAAAAAGTTTGGAGGGAGAAATGATTGGGAAAAAGAAAAAGAAAAAGAAAGAGACCCAATCATATGCTATGATTGCAAGAGACCGGGACACATTCGTTCCGAATGCCCTCAACAAAAGAAGTATTTTGGAAAGAAGAAGAAGAAGGCATTGAAGGCAACATGGGATGATAGTGACACATCATCTTCCGAGGAAGAGAAGGAAGAGACCGCCAATTTGTGCTTCATGGCGTTCGAAGACGACGAGGTATATCAAAACCCAACTATAAATTTTACTTTAGAAGAATTATATGAAGCTTTTCAAGAACTTATGGGTGATTGTAGTATGTTAGGAGCAAAGAATAAAGAATTAAAAGCCTCCAATCAAAAACTGAAGGAAGATATTGAAAACCTATTAATTGAAAAGGAGAGCATTAAAAATATTAACACTATTGACCTAGAAATCAAAAATTCAAAACTTAGCATTGAAAATGAAAAGGCAAAAACACTAATTAAGGAATTAAATCTAAAAGTAAAATCCCTACTCGATAATAATACCTCACTCGCACAAAATGTTGAATCTCTTAAAAAGGATAAGGAAGAACTAGTTAAAGAAAATTTGAATCTTAAGAATGAGGTACATAAGTACAAACCAATTGTTGAAAAATTCACACAAAGCTCTGAAAAATTAAATCTTATTCTTTCAAATCAAAGAGCTGTTTTTAATAAAGCCGGATTAGGATATAAAACTAACAAGCAACAAAAATATCTAAAGAATTTCTTTGTGAAAGCAAAAGATGTCAAAACTGAAAAACCTACATGCTTTCATTGTGGAAAGAATGGACATAAAGCCTACTCTTGTATTCAAAGAAAGATCCAAATTAACAAGAGTACATTTGTAAAAGCTAAAAACATAACTAAAGTATGGGTGCCTAAGGGAACCAACTACACTAACCACGAAGGACCCAAGAAAACTTGGGTACCTAAGAGCTTCACATGATCATTTTGCAGGTATGCCTTGCAGCCGGAAACAAAAAGAGAATGTGGTATCTTGATAGTGGTTGCTCAAGGCATATGACCGGTGACAAGAGTCTCTTCGTCACTTTGAAATCAAAAGAAGGAGGAGTAGTCACATTTGGAGACAATGCTAAAGGTCAAATCATTGGTGTTGGTAAAATCTCCATTTCACCCTCCTCTTTTATTGACAATGTATTGTTAGTTAATGGACTAAAACATAATCTATTAAGTATAAGTCAATTTTGTGACAAGGGATTTAAAGTGTCATTTGAATCATCACTATGCATAATTAGTAGTCCAATTGACAATGAGATCATACTCACAGGACATAGGCATGGAAATGTTTACATGGTTGATCTTGATGATCTCACCATGAAGGATGGCCAATGTCTTGTAGCCATGAGTCCCAAAGTCAATGAGACTAGTTGGTTATGGCATCGTAGGTTAGGACATGCTAGCATGGATTTAATTTCTAAATTGATTACAAAAGATCTAGTCAAAGGACTACCAAAGATAGATTTTGAAAAGAACAAAATTTGTGCTGCATGTCAATTAGGGAAACAAACGAGAAGCTCTTTCAAGTCTAAAAACATAGTCTCAACAACAAAACCCTTAGAACTAATCCACATGGATTTGTTTGGACCCACTAGAACTGCTAGTCTAGGGGGTAAGAAATTTGGTCTTGTAATTGTTGATGATTTTTCACGTTTTACATGGGTTTCATTTCTTGCACATAAAGATGAGTCCTTTTCCTGCTTTTATCAAGTTTCATAATAGAGTTTCGAATGAACTCAATCTTAAACTAAAAGCAATTAGGAGTGATCATGGTACCGAGTTTGAAAATCAGCACTTTGAAAAGTTTTGTGACGAAAATGGTATCAATCACAATTTCTCGGCACCTAGGACACCCCAACAAAATGGGGTGGTAGAAAGGAAGAATCGCACACTAGCAGATATGGCTCGTACCATGTTGTGCGAATCGGATCTACCAAAATATTTTTGGGCTGAAGCAATAAATACTGCATGTCACATTTTAAACCGTGCATTAGTTAGATCCATCTTGAAGAAAACACCTTATGAGTTAATAAAAGGTAAGAAACCAAATATAAGCTATTTTCATGTTTTCGGTTGTCGATGCTTTATTTTAAATAATGGAAAGGACAATCTAAGCAAATTTAGTGCTAAATCAGATGAGGGGATCTTCTTAGGTTATTCCTCATCTAGTAGAGCATACAGGGTCTTCAACAAGAGAACTCTTGTTGTTGAAGAATCCATTCATGTTGTTTTTGATGAAGCTAACGGAGATTCTTCTAGAAAAGAAGAAGATGGTGATGCAGGTATACTTGAAGACCGAATGAAGGAATTCTCCATACAAGACAAACAACATGAGGATGAGATCAAAGAAGATACAATTCAGCAAGATGAAGAAGATCAACCTCCATCAAGAAATCAAGATCTTCCTAAGGAATGGAGGTATGCACATGGTCATTCAAGGGATCTAATCCTTGGTGATCCTTCGCAAGGGGTAAGGACAAGATCCTCTCTAAGAAATACCAGTAATTATCTTGCTTTCGTTTCACAAATAGAACCTAAATCACTAGAAGAAGCCGAAAAAGATGATAATTGGATGAATGCTATGCAAGAGGAATTAAACCAATTTGAAAGAAATGAAGTTTGGACTCTAATGAAAAGACCCCCTAATGTTACAATTATAGGCACCAAGTGGGTGTATAGAAATAAACTAGATGAAGATGGAATAGTCATAAGAAACAAAGCTAGACTAGTTGCCAAAGGTTATAATCAGGAGGAAGGAATAGACTTTGATGAAACTTTTGCTCCTGTTGCTAGATTAGAAGCTATTAGACTACTTTTGGCATATGCATGCTTCATGGATTTTAAACTCTATCAAATGGATGTAAAAAGTGCATTTTTAAATGGTTATATAATGGAGGAAGTTTATGTAGGACAACCTCCAGGCTTTGAAAACCACTTACATCCAGATTACGTTTATAAATTGCATAAAGCATTGTATGGACTTAAGCAAGCTCCTAGGGCATGGTATGAAAGATTAAGTAATTTCCTAATTGAAAATAAATTTAAGAGAGGAAATGTAGACAAAACCCTCTTCATTAAAAGAAAAGGAAATGACTTATTGCTTGTGCAAATTTATGTGGATGATATAATTTTTGGTGCTACTAACGATAGTCTTTGTCAAGAGTTTGCCAAGCTTATGCAGGGAGAATTTGAAATGAGCATGATGGGTGAGCTCAACTTCTTCCTTGGGCTACAAATAAAACAATCAGAGGAAGGCATCTTCATCAGTCAGTCCAAATACATCAAGGAAATGTTGGAAAAATTCAAGATGAAGGATGCAAAGGAAATCAGCACACCCATGGGCTCAAGTTGCAAGCTTGACAAAGATGAAAAAGGTAAAAATATAGACTGCAAATTGTACAGAGGTATGATAGGCTCATTACTTTACCTTACTGCTAGTAGACCAGATATATTATTCAGTGTTTGTATGTGTGCTAGATACCAAGCATGTCCTAAGGAATCACACTTGCAAGCTGTTAAAAGAATTTTTAGATATCTGGTAGGGACATCTAATGTAGGCTTATGGTATTCTAAACAATCTGACATAAATTTAATTGCTTATTCCGATGCTGATTTTGCCGGGTGCAAACTCGACAGAAAAAGCACAAGTGGCACATGTCAATTCTTAGGTGCTAATTTGGTTTCCTGGTTTAGCAAGAAACAAAATTCAGTTGCCTTGTCCACAGCTGAGGCTGAGTACATTGCAGCTGGAAGCTGTTGTGCCCAAGTTCTTTGGATTAAGCAACAACTTGAAGACTTCGGTATCAAAATGGATAATATACCAATTAAATGTGATAATACAAGTGCAATTAATTTAACAAAAAATCCTGTCCAACACTCTAAGTCAAAGCATATAGAGATTAGGCATCATTTTATTAGGGATCATGTGCTGAAAAATGATGTGATGATTGAATATGTATGTACTGAAAATCAATTGGCCGATATCTTTACAAAGCCCCTTTGTAAAGATAGATTCAACTTCTTAAGGAATGCTTTGAGCTTGTATGATCCTAGCAAATAAATTGAACTTGTATTGCATTGCTTTGCTACTCAAACTAGTAATCCACCTCAAGGTAAACATAAGTGAAAGCATGAATTCATCTAAGCTAAATGACGAACTGTTTGACTTTCCGGAGGATGGTTACCCTCCCTTGGACTCTTCATGGAGATATTTTCAGAGCCTATTTCATAGGTATTCGAAATTTGGTCAAACATTCCTCATTTCAATATTAATAATTCAAAAATCATTATCAAATTATTATAGGATGTATTATTAAGGGGGAGGATCACAAACAAATTCACTCTGTGTTTATCAAAAGAAATCATGTTGATTAGGGTGATTAAATAAAAAATTGGGAAAAGATAGAATTCAGTCTGAAATTTTTCAGTGCCGGAGACGTCTCTGGCAAATCGCAGAGACGTCCCCCCAGGCGAGACGTCTCGCCTTAGTCGCGGAGACGTCTCGGGGACCGAACGAGGGTTTTTAAAATAGGTCGAAACAGCTCGAGCCGACCCGAGCTTTCCCTTTCATCCCCGACAAAACAAAAACCCTAGCCTCCATTTTTCTCCAACACAAACCCTAGCCTCTTTCTCCTCATTTCCCTAGGATTTCCATTCAATGGCACCCAAAAGAGCTAGGAGGACTGGTGGGAGGCGTCCTAGGGCAGCGGCCGACGGTGAGGAACGGAGGGAAGAACCTTCCGCGCCGTCTCCTCCGGTTGCTCCGCCGACCACAACCATTTCCTGTGCAAATCGCACAGTGACAACCGGGAGGTACATAGATTTTCATTTTCTAGATAATGAGGGGTTCTCTATTGGAGAGAGACTCCGAGCCCAAGGGTGGGAGCACCTTTGTACCCTCAATACCTCGACCTACCCCGGCCTTGTTAGAGAAATGTTTAGTAATATGGCTTTAGGGGACTTAGGGTACACTGCATATGTCCGGGGGACATTAGTAGAAATTAATGAGGACATCTTATCCACTGTTTTGCAAATCCCTAAGGACGGTGAGGCTCCAACCTCACATCCCCAAAGGGAAATAGCCCTAAACTTACTTTTAGGACGAGAGGACTGCGGCCCTCTTGATGTAGTGAACTCACAAGACCTAAATGCCGAGATGAGATTACTTTTAAGTATTGTCAACCGGGTCTTGTTTCCTAAAACCGGTCGCTTCGATTTTGTTTCGGAGCGAGATTTAGTTATCATGCACCATATCCTACTAGGGATTCCTCTAAACCTCCCTAGACTCATGTTAAACTACATTGCTCTATGTCATAGGTATTCTAGGTTTAGTATACCCTATGGCATGATATTTACCCTAGTATTTAAACACTTTAAGGTTCACATTCCCGAAAATGAACCTGCAAAACCCTTGAGAAACACCGACTACTATAATGAGGGCACAATGCGAAGAATGGAGTTTCAAAAGGTAGATGGGTCTTGGGTCAAGGTACCAAAAAGAAAAGCTCAAACCCTAGAGCCTGAGATCCCACATCAGGAGTCTGACCACCACTCTCCTCCACCCAGCCACATGGATTTCCCTGATATACCCTCCAGCTCAGCTGGACCTTCCACATCCATGCCACCACCTCCTCCAGTCAGTGGGCCCTCCTTCCTATCAGAAGACCAGATGCGTACCTTAGCATCTGTCATTTGCCAGCAGATGAGGGAGGAAATGAGATCCATGATCTCTACTGAGTTGGCCCCCATCAGAGCTTCACATGAAGGGCTTCTACAAGAGCTGAAGGAAATTAGAGCTCAAATTGAAGCTACAACGCAAGAAATAGTTGGTGTGGGTGCCACCCAAACAATCAGATCAATTGAGCTAAAGGACAGCTTGAAGACCATTTCAAAGAGTCTTAAAGAGTTGACAAGCCCAGGAGGAAATGTGGGCACCTTGGTTGCCCAACTTAGAGGAAGAATTGAAATGGCAACCATAGAATTTGAAGCACTCGTGGCAGCCTTCCATAAGTCACAGGGAGATCAGTTCAAGACCCTAATGGATTCAATCAATGCATTTATAGATGCAGCTTGTAGGGCTTATGAGCAACGTCGCCGATAAGGGACTTTTTGTAGACATCTAGGGATCTTCTTTTTGTATACCCTAGGCTATTTTGAAACACTTTTTGTAGTAGAAATCAATACTTGTAATGATTTCTTCTTTTAACTATGTACTGACTTCAAAGGTTTACAATGATACATGAATACAATTTCTTTTGAAACCTTGTGTATGTGCTACTGTGTATGTGATTCTGTGACTGTGTATGTGTTTCTTGTGATGTGCCATAAAAATCTCATAACATACCTTAAGTATTCAAATTCAACACAACTTATCCATGCATATGACACAGGGGGAGCACATCTTGTGATAACTATGTTAAACAAAAAGAGGAGTCTGAAATGAATTCCAAAACAAAGGGGGAGTGATATGAATGACTAAAATTCTTTAATAGAAATAACTTGGACAGGGGGAGCACAACTTGAATCTCCTTGAGTAGTTCATAGAAGGATAATTTGTCCCCTTCATTGTTGATGACAAAAAGGGGGAGTAGATATATAGAAGGGGGAGTAGAACCAAGAGTAGAACCAATATGGATATTGGATACATTGGAATGCAAAATACGAAATTCATACTCCAAAGTTGAATTAGAAAAGATAAAATTGAAAAATATTGGCTTTTAGATAATTGCCCTTCTGGAAAAGAAAGGGGGAGTCAAAAAGAACTTAGCTTTCAAATTTTAACTTAATTCAAATTCAGTTGATATGCTAAAATTGCTTAAGAGCTATAAAGATCAATCTTATGCATAATGATAGAACTGAAAATTGACTATTTTGAATTATGCACACTGTATCTAGCTCTAATCAAAACATTATGCTTGTACATCTGATCAAATACTGTGTATATGTTTAAAATTCGAATTTTGCATATACTCAGTGTTTTGTCATCATCAAAAAGGGGGAGATTGTTGACCCCCTAATGGATTTGATGAATACAAAACACTAGAGTATAATTCCATTTATCTTAACAATTTAATTGAGGATTTCATGTATTTTATTAAGAATATTGTTAAGAAATGTCTAGGCAAGTTCCCATGATTTTTTAAGGACTTATTGAAGAATTTTTGAGATGAAAGAAAAAGTTCAGGGACAGCCGAGACGTCTCCGGGTTGTCTCAGAGACGTCTCTGGCACAAACAGGAAGAACTGGCACGTCTGGAGACGTCCCCGGCACCTGCCGAGTCATCCCCGCGATAGCGGAGTCGACTCTCTCAGTAGCGGAGTCGACTCTCTCAGTGGCGGCAGAAAGGCAGTTTTCAAGAGATATGCGCGAGACGTCCCCACCGTACGCGGAGTCGTCCCCGCAAGTAAAAAGCAGACTTCCCGAGTCGTCCCCGGTAGCGGAGTCGGCTCTCTCAGGGTTTTCCAGAGGATGTCATTTTCGGTGATAAGGCAGCGGAGACGTCCCCTGAAAGAGCGGAGTCGACTCTCTCAGAGAATTCCAGAAGACATGTTTTTCGGAGTTATAACAGCGGAGTCGTCCCCAAGGCAGCGGAGTCGTCCCCATGCAAAAAGTGCAAACAAGCCGAGACGTCCCCGTAAAGTACAGAGACGACCCTCTCAGAAAAACAGAAAAACAAGGATTCAAACGATACAATTCCAGAGTCGTCCCCGTAAAGTGCCGAGTCGACCCCAAACAAAGTGAAAAGTAAATTTATACAGCCGAGACGTCTCGCGTTGAAGCGGAGACGTCTCCGGAGCGCCTGGGACGCGACTGACAACTTTTGCAGGTTTGGTTTGAATTTCAAATCTCTTTTACTTTATCTCTAACGGCTATATTTGCTTTTTGGGCTATAAAAGGGACCTCTTAAGTGCTTCTCAACAACTCTTCACCAACCCAAAGCTAGATCATTTAAGAGAGAAGCAAGAGAGAGAAGTTCAAGGGAGTGAGTGCATTCAAGTGAAGAAATCAAGTGCTTTCAAGCTTCCCAAGTGATTTCAAGCTCAACCACTCTCTTCCGCTCGGGATTCAAAGCTCATACTCAAGCCTACGCGATCCACATCGGAAGAATCATCATTTCCCACGCTTCCAACGGCAAAAGGATTCTTCCGGGTTCTATTGTTTATCATTGTCATATTTGCTTATTTAGAGCTTTTCAATCCTTTGTAAAACCTTTCATTGTGGTGCTTGTTCCAGTCAAGGGACTTGGAACAAGGGAAAGGCGTCCCAAGCCTAAGTGAAATTGGGGGTTATAGGGTTTGTTGTTAGCCCGGTGTAAAACAACGAGTTGGGTAGTGCACTCGCAAAACTACCGGACTGTAATCTTGGATTATAGTGGAAATTCCCAAAGGTGCTTTGGGGAGTGGATGTAGGAGCAGTGGAAGCTCCGAACCACTATAAAACCTTGTGTTTGCGATTGACCTTTCTCATTCCTCTTTCTTTACTTTAGTTCATACATTTGTGTGTTTTATTTTTAATTAGGCGAAAAGTTTTAAAACACCCAATTCACCCCCCCTCTTGGGTGACCATCTCTGGGCAACATGGAAGCAGTCCTCCGTATCATGGCTGTGGTCCCCGGTGGAAACGGCAGTACTTCTGAAATTGCGCCAGGCCCCGGGGTCCCGCATCGGAGGTGGAGGCCGAAAAATAATCTCGACCCTGGATCTCCATGAGGATCTCAGTCCGAGGAGCGTTAAGGGGAGTGTAGTTTTCGTACCTCCCATTGGATATGTGGGGACGCGGTGGGGATCTCGGACGTGGCAGGGACCTAAGTCGGGCAGCCCCCGCAACCGAGGTGGACTCTTCGGACGAGGGGGGTTCTTAGCTCGGCGTAGGGACGGGCTCCTGGGACGGCCGCGCTCCTCGCGACGCCTCATTTGGCTTCTTGGAGGTCTGCTCAGTCCCACCCCGATCTAGAAGCAACAGCTTCTTCGGCTTTCGCATATTTTAGCGTCTGGGCTAGCATCTCGGTGAAGTCGGCTGGGAAATTCTTCTCGATGGAGAAGAGAAAATCTATAAGACCGAGCTCTAGTCTTGAGTGCCGACATGGCTATTGACTGGTCAAGCTCGCGGACCTCCCAAGTTGCGGCAGTGAAAAGGTCAAGTATTCCCCAAGCGACTCTCCCTCCCTTTGCTTTATATCGAGGAGGGAGTCCGAAGTCCGCCGCTGGGGTCGGCTGGCAGCAAAGTTAGTAGCGAACTGCCTGCCGAGCTGCTCCTCGAAGCGTTGCCTGGGAAGGCCTTGCAGAGCATGGCCTCCGAGGATCCTTAGAGTGCCATCAAGGCCCGGTAACTTTTCAGGTGGTCGAGGAAGTCGGTTTTGCTATTGTAGGGCTCCACCTGTGGCATCTTGAACCTCGGCGGGACCGGCTTCCTCCTCGATTTGGTGAGAGAAAGGGGACTTCGTGGTAAACTCGTAGTCGCCCTCACATCTCCCCCTCTTGCCATGGAGCGCCTCAATCTGGCGCTCCAGCTTCTCGACTTTCTTGTCGAGTTCATCATTCTGAGGGATCGCCATGGTGGTCTGTTCGGGCGCAGGTTGTCCTGGGACTGACTCGACCTCTGACGGTTGTGGCCAGTCACCTGGATCCCTCACTAGGGGTTCTCTCTAGGAGAATTCTCGGGCGGAACCCTGGCAGCGGCACCGCTCCTCACCATTAGCCCTTGAAGAGGCGTGGAGATCTCATCCTTGGGGGGCCGGTCCATTTAGAGGGGGCACCGGTTGGACCGGGGCCTGAGGAAGCGGTGCTGTCGGGACGCCCTTAGGTTGCAGGTTTTGGACAGCAGTGGCCAAAGCCTGTAGCTGCACCAGGGCATCAAACTGCTCCAGCCGAACTTGTGGAGTCGAATCGGCCGGAGGTGGTGAGTTCTGGACAGAATATCCAGGGCTAGTTGGAGGACGTCGGGAGACGTTAGAAGCTCCCTTGCTTCTCAGCTTCATGGCCGCGACTCGGTCCCTTCCTCTAGCGCCAACTGTTGCTGGAATTTGGACCCGGGGGCGACCGCTGGGCCAGGAAGGGGGAGCTTTGGTGAGAATCGGCGGTGATCGGTGGCGATCCGTCGGCGCGGGGCGTCCTCCGGGAGACCTGCAAGAAGCCGGTGGCCGGAGTTTCCGGCGTCGGCCCTCCGATGCTTAAGTCAGAGGGGGCAAGTGTAAGAATAGAGACAATAGTAGAAAATCAGAGTTTCCAGCTTCCAGCCCCCCTTAAAATGGAGGAGTTCCCTTTTTATAGAGGGAGCTGGGTTATCTGTGATGTGACGGGGCAAACGGCCTATCGTACAATCTGCATGGAGTGGAAATTAATGCCCGATCGTGTGAGTCAACACTGTTACTGTTGGAGATTAGGCCGAAGCCCTTAAGTCATCGTTGAATCATTCCATCATCCGTAGCCAAGTGGGTTTGCCGTAAGGGGTTCGATGTCCGTAGACGACAGGAGCCATACGCTTTAATTGTTGAGTGAACCGGAGATTAGGAGAGGTCATACGCTTTGATGGTTGAGTGAACCGGAGATCATCATAAGCCATGCTCATTTAATGGTTGAGTGCGCCGGAGGCCTGCAGAGGCCATGCGCATTAATGGTTTGACAACAGTAGCAGGATACGGTGAGGTTGAGTATCTGGAGTTAGGCTCCTTTAAGGGGTTAGGCCGGGGTCGAATATTTGGACAAGGCATTTCGGAGTTTGGGCCCTGGTCGGGTGCCGAATCGAGCCAGTTGCCAAGTTGGGCGCCTTTGGTCCGAGCGTCGTTAGGTCGGCGCCTTCTGGTCGGAGTGTCATCAGGTCGGCACTTTCTGGTTGGCGCTTCCTGGTCGGCGCTTCCTGGTCGGCGCCCCTTGGTCGGGCGCTTCCTGGTTGGCGTCTCTTGGTCGGCGCCTCCTGGTCGGGTGCTTCTTGGTCGGTGCCTCTTGGTCGGCATGCTCTGCTCCAGGATGCCTTATGTTTTCCCCCAACACTTTGGATGCGGAAGGGATCATCACGAATCATGGGATCTCAGCTGGGAAATAATCCAGATGCTGGGATTTGGTTCCAAATGGATGGGAGGAAGAAGAGGATCCACGGACAATGGAATGCTGGGATTTGGGTTCATCCAGATGCGGCTCTGTTTGGGAGAATAACGTGGAAGGATCTTTGACATGGGGTGAATGATGAATTGTATGAGGATTGGCCTGAGACGGTGTGGACGCTGATGTTGTTTGGCATGCATTGCGGGAGAAACGAGTGTGTTAAATTGGTTAACGAATGGGAGGAATTGGATGAAATCCTGAGGTTCGGACGGCTGGGAATGGGTTCTGTTTTGAGGTTGGGGTGAATCACGTAAAAGATGGGATGACATGGAACAGGGGAAATGATTGGGATGAGGGGAAGTTGAGGGAGACATTGAGTTGTTGAGCTCAATGTTAGGAAAGAAATAAGAGAATTGGACTGAATTGAGATATGAGAGGATTTGATTCATGGGGTGCCTGCGATTTAGGTTCAGGAATCATCCCAATAAGTTCGACTTGACCTGCACACATTAAACTTGACCAGTAAATAAATAAGTAGAACACGAATTACCTTTAATTTATTAAAATGCAATGATGAAGGTAACACATTTTTTTTAGTTAAATTTTTAAAATATGTGAATTAAAATAATGATAAGTGCTATGAATAAGATATTAATTTATGCATTATTTAGCGCTTATCAACTATCTTGTTTGATAGCTATCCATCTTTTGATAGCGGCCATCAAGTAGTATACATCACTCTACAATATAAACTACGCGCATTGTAGAAGATTTGTGCTCAATAGATCACCCTCATGTTACATGGCTTAATACCCCTAAGCATGTTTGACCTAGTAGACTATCTTTTCATCACCTTTTCTTTCCCATTTGACTAGCAACATGCTAGCACTCACTTCTTCCCTAGGACTAACTAGAATATTTGGTATCTACTTTTGATATATAATCCAAAATTTAGTGGCCTTGTCCTGCCATAACAACAATCAACATACGAACCTCCGACATGTCAGAGAGTTCCAACCAATCTGAGTGCTCTAGTTATGTGTTTGTTGGTAGCAACACCTTTGGCCATAATGTGGATGACCATACGAACCCCTCTTCATGGCCTCATGCAACCTGCAACCATCACCTCTCCCCCATTGCCTTGTAGGGTAACATGCCTTCAACATTACTCCTTTGGGCTCACATATTTCTCCATCAATATGTCTTTTCCCACCTCGTCTCTCATAATCCAATACATATAGATTTCATAATCACCACTAGAGAAATACTCCTTCACAAACCCCTTCCTCTTTGACACCTCTGTGCTATTTTTGCTCCCTTTTAATTTTTGTACTCCCTCAACTAGAGTATCAAATCATAGGTTTCATGGGCATTTTAACATGATGGATAAATAATCTTAGGTTCTCTTATAAAAATCTTATATGGATAGCTTTGCATGTCAGCCATGTGAATGGAACTTATTAGCTTTAGAAATCTTATGGCTTGGGCAACATATGGAGATGTGCCTAGTGAATTGTGAATTCATGTCATACTAATATTTGTTGAGGAATAATAATTCCACATTGGATAAATTAGGGACTCCTGTGGTGCTTATATATTCTTGGGCCTATCTATATAAATGCCTGAGTTTTTAAATAGGATCTTATATAATATGGTATCAAAGCCCATCAATTCTTCTTGCCTATTAAGACCTCCACACTCCCACTTACTAATCCATGTGTTGCCATTCATTCTGGATTCTATCCTTCAGGCTCTATATGTGAGAAGACGTGTTGAGAAATAATAGTCCGATATCGGATAGGTTAAGGACTCTTGTGGTGCTTATATAGCCTTTGGTTGGATTGTAACATGTTTACCAACCTTTAGGTCATTGGTATTGGGCAGACAAGAAGCGAGAGGGTCACAACAAGATAATTGTGTGGAAAGCAAGGTTTTGATATGGGGTTGGAGATGAGCTTCGGTTGGCTTGAGGACCATCTAGCCAGCCTAGATTTGATTTTGGGCCTTGGGCCAAGCTTAAGATCATTCCGGCTAGGTCCAAGATTATTCGAATAGGGCTTGGGCCTAAAAGTAGGATATGAATAATATTCGGGTTGGGCTTGGGTTGATGCTTGGTCTGCTATTGGCCCACACCCGATCCAATTCTGGCCTGAATTTATTATTAGGATCTTCTTTCAGGAGTCTCATAGCTTGAGGCTATGAATGTTGGGTCAATCGAAATAGTTCAGGTCAACTCTAGCCTTTTAGCCTACATAGCTTTATCTAATTCTAGGTTGATTGGATTCTAGCCAAGCACAAGCTTATGTTTTTACTAGAATTTGGAAAGAAATTTGAGCTTAAGCCTAGCTTAAAGCCTGAAAATTTTTTAGCTGAGCGCAAATAGGAGTGTGACTTGACTAGCCTGACTTGATTCGAACTCTAATTCAACAAAATAATAAAAAATGCTACATAGAGTTCCATTCTAAGTTAACAAAAGGTGACCCTAGGACTTTCTTATATAACTAGGGATTTGATTGGATTTATTTATCATAAAAAAGATGATAAACTTGATTTTTATTAGTAAAAAAGATGGTTTCATGGGCCTCGAGAGTGGAGGAGAGGGGAGGGGTTGTGGAGGAGGACCGATGAAGGAAATGGAGGATTCATTGAGGTTCTTGAGTTTCGGGAGGGTGTCCTAAGATTTTTAGTTTGGTAGAGGAGTAGGCAAGCAGCAAGCAGTGGAGGAAGAGGAAAGAAGAGGGGAGGGTGAGAGAAGCCATGATACTTGAACTCCAGATGGCGGAGGAGTGGTGAGGGGCCATGAAGGAGAACCGACGGAGGGGATGGTGGGTTCACTAGGGATCTTGAACCCCAGGCAATGGGTCTAGAATTTTCGGTTAAACTGAGGAGGCGAGAGGTGGAGAGGTGTAGAGGAGAGAAAAAGAGGTAGGGGTGAGAGAAGCTACATCGGCGGAGGCAGCTCTACCACTGCCATCCTCTTTCAGCCTAGCACCTAGCAAAGCTTGTCAATACTCTTCAAGAGACGGATGAGGCACCGAGGATTTTCTTATACCATAGTTGCTCAGCCTAGCATTCAACGAACCCAAATATCGGGCTAGATACCGAGCTAGCTCTAAGCTTGGCTTTTGGGTCTAGATGGGGCCGAGGCTCAGAATGGACCCAAGCTAGGCTAAATAACCACCCAAGCTCAATCCAAATGTATATGGGGCCTAATATTAAGTCTAAACCTGATCCAAAAAAACACTCGAGACTAGCCTATAGGTCTGATGGATTTGGGGCCGATCTTAGCTCACTTCCAGTGCTAGCCCGATTTTTTCAAACCTTTGAAGTCGGACTTTAGGGACTAAATAGTGAGCCTAGGTGTAGTTTTCTTTGAAGTCATTAGGCCATTAAGCTGGTCTGACTAATTGATGGCCACTAGATCTAGGTTTGAACCGATAGGCGTAAAGAAATATCTCTGATGCGTTCGCAAAAATGCTTTCGCGAAACTAATCTCCCAAGTATAGGAGAATCGCACAAGTAGTAAATTCTCGGGAGTCCGAGGTCGAATCCTCAGGGAACGAAATATATATGAGATTATTTAATATAATTTTAGATTAATTAATTCAATAAATTTGTGGATAAAGATGATGTTTTGCAAATAGAAAATAAATCAGTAAACAGAGAATCGAAATTTAGATAGATTAAGATGGTGTAGAGATCTGGAATCCCCTTCGATGATATTATTTTCAACAATTAAATTCTACGATTCTTGATTAAGGATCAATCAGATAGAATAGTTCTAATCATGGAGTATATAATTTGAAAACATGAATTCAAGATATAAGTATTTATCGTGCCGATTACGTCTACGACAAATCAAACATCGAAACAATCCATGAATCAAGAAATATAAACCATAAAAGATCTATCTCATAGATAAGCATGCAAGAATCAAAAACATATTAATAGATGTAAATCAAAGAGATCAATCGTTCAGAATTTACTTGAAAGAAAATAAGACATCAAAGGTTCCTCCATCACCCTTCACCTAAGAAATCAGCCCTCCATTAAAATATTAGCCTCTCCCTCTCTTTTTCTTTTCTTTTCAGAAGAACAGGGCATCCCCTGTTTCTTCCTTCTTTTTTTTTTCTTTCAAAAATGGCTGAGGTCGGCTCCTCTGTTTTCCTTGAATGAAAGCGATCCCCCCTCTCCCCAGCCGAGAGATCCTCATATAGTTCGTGCGAGCCCTCATGCTCGCAGGGAAATGGGCGCGGATGGCTGTGATGAGATCGCGAACTTGGGGTCTGCTGTGACGCTCGGATGCACCGTGAACGGATGGATGGACGGACGCAGATGAGCTGAAGAGATCGCGAACTCCGAAAGCTGCGGACGCGGGGACCTGAGACTCTGGAAGATCACGATCGCCTGGGGGATCAGATTGTGGATCCTGGGATGTGGATGATCCTTCGCAGATGGCTGGGACTTTGCTGGGATGCGGGATCTTCAGATGCGGACGACTGGGCAGCGAGTTGCTTGCGGGATTTGGGATTCCCTGCTGTTCCATCGCGGAAGGATGCAGAGATGCTAGGAAGCGCAGATGGAAGCTGAGATTCTTACGAACGGCTGGATGAACGCGTGGACTCGGATGATGCGCTGGTGTGGAGAAAGATCCGGGAGCACGTGAGAGCTGAAGATGAAGCTTGGACTGCTGGCGCTTGGGATTTGGATGACTGGATCGAAGGATGGGGCACGGACGAGTGCTGAATCACATGCGGAGAAGACGGACTCGAAATGCTGGGAGGTTGCACGGACACTGGATGAGGGGTCACACGCTGGGCCGCTCAGGAGAAGCAGATGCGAAGGATGCTTTGCGATTCTTCGACGCAGGCGGATGGGCTGCACGCGGCTCAGATGCTTGGGCTCATAGAAGACTGAAGCTGCGATGAAGTGGACAGCTGAATTTGACCTCCTTCTAGTGTGCAACTGGGGTTGACACAAGCGGTTGGCTGGTCACCTGCAGTGATGCATATTTTTGGACCCATTGTGCATTTTAGCTTTGATTTTCGATCACCAGCACCCCACAAAAATATAATATTAATACAGCACTTCTATCATTATTTTTTAGCAATAATACTAATTTAAGTGATGTGTAGATCGCACTTTTGTGCTCTCATCGCACCCCCCAACAAGCTTATTGCTAGTCTCTAGCAATTAACGAGCAAATAATAAAATGAGAGTGCAAAAGGTGTGGTTTAACCTCTGACTTTTTATTGAAGCTAAAGACATAAAACTAAGATATGTACTCACTTTCGTAGGAATCACGATTGCACTTAGCACGTGCAACAAGCCGTTAAACCCCTAGGTTACCCTAGTGGACGAGTGTTGTCTCGTGATGGTTTTCAGGGATGTTACCCACAAACATCATGAATTATATGACATTAGATTCTAAAAAAAAATATGAAATAAATCTTAAACTAATACACATGTAATTAATTGATATATATTTTCAAGCATGGCAACTGTCAAAGTAAGGCAATATAAAAGTGTAATGTGCATCAGATAGTATGACTTTCTCATAGCACTAATACCTCCACCACAACAGGGCACCGTCTGAGTTTTAGGTGCACTACTCAAGTTCATAAGTGTTTCTTACAATTTGTTAGAACCTGATTCATCAAATTTTTAGAATATCACATGTTGTTTAAATTTATCAAGAATGGTTCGCATATAAAGAAAGAGCTATCAATCCCAACTAAACAACCCGGGTACACAGAGGTCCAACACAATGGAGTCAAACCAGTCATTACCACATGTCACTAGGTTCAGTCCGACCAACCCTATTCATGCTTATTTTTATTTTTAAATACATATGACGATTACAATAGTCCAACCCCATTAGGCTCTAGTAAGGTCCATGTAGCGATCTTTCAGCCAATGACCCCCGATCCAGTTGGCTCAAGACATTAGGTGAAACACCCCTTGGGCTTAATTAATCGAACCAGACTACGCCACGAGGCCAGACTTGTCATCATAAGGATTTTTTTTTTTTATCATGCAAGAAAAGAGATGGTAGACTAAACCATATAGATATTTTTATTATATATGTGATTGCATCGTGACTATAGGTCAACGAAGGTCGGATCATAAGGCACCTAAGTAATCTAGTTGGGATATTCAACCTCTATCTTTATGTGAAAACCAAATCATGAACCTTATGGTATGAACAAGGATACTCGTACTTCTTTTATGGATAAGGCTAACAAAAAATGCAGTTAACAAATATAAACTCCTGAGACCTTCCTATTGTCATTAAGTACAAGTGTGGGAATCTAATAATAGGTCTCTGATCAATCATAGCATGCATGTGTTTCTTGCCTTAATAGTTGCACAAACTCAATATGAAAATACATGTGCATTTGCTCAGAAAAGAAAGTAATAGAATAAATCAAATGCAAAAACAAGTTTTTTTTTTTTCAAAATATTTTTCTCCCCCCAACTTAAACATTGCATTGTCCTCAATGTAAAAGATACAAGAAACGATATATGAAAGACAATAGAGAAAATAATATTGGAGAGAAGAGTAATATCTTGAGTTGTTGATATCCAGAAAAGAAGACCTACAAAATAAGAAGAAAAATAAAAGAAAAAAAATAATTCTAACTAATATACACATACCTTTGTCGTCAAGCTCAGTCACAAGAAGGCTTCCCCAAGGGAAAGGAGTCCTCTTCATCTGCAAAATTCTCAAGAAAAGATTTTAATCTGTGTCCATTTACCTTAAAAATTTTGCTATCCTGTGGATTCTCAATCTCAACTGCCCCGTGTGGAAAAAAAGTTTTTACAATGAAAGGACCTATCTATCTTGATCGTAACTTTTTCCAGAAAATAGATGTAAGCGAGAGTCATAACAAAGAACTTTTTGTGCAGGTTCAAAAGATTTTCTTAGAATTGATTTATCATGCCTAATTTTCATTCATTCTTTACAAAGTTTAGCATTGTCATACGCATCCCGACGAATTTCATTCAACTCACTTAATTGTAATTTTCTAGCTAAACCAGCATCTTGCAATTCAAAGTTTAATTTTCTAATGGCCCAATACGATTTATACTCTATTTCAACAAGTAGATGACATGCTTTTCCATAGACTAGCCGATACGGGGACATACCAAGAATAGTTTTATAAGCAGTACGGTAAGCCCACAATGCATCAGAAAGTTTTAAGGACCAGTCTTTGCGTGATGGATTCACCGTTTTCTCTAAAATTTGTTTAATTTTCCGATTGGCTAACTCTACTTGGCCACTAGTCTGCGGGTGATAAGGAGTTGCAATTCTATGGGCGATACCGTATTTTCGTAACAGGATCTCAAAAGGCTTATTACAAAAATGTTTTCCCCCATCACTAATTATAACCTTGGGCATCCCAAACCTAAAAAATATGTTTTCTTTAAGAAATTTTAAAACTGGTTTGTGGTCATTTGTTCGACAAGGCACAGCTTCTACCCATTTGGACACATACTCAACACCAACTAAAATGTACTCATATCCAAAAGACGGTGAAAATGGGCCCATGAAATCGATGCCCCACATGTCAAAAATTTCAATAGCAGTAATGGGCTGAAGAGGCATCATTTGCCTACGAGTTAGACTTCCAACACGTTGACATGGGTCACATGTCCTACAGAACTCGTGGGCATCTTTAAATAGTGTAGGCCAATAAAAACCACATTGTAACACCTTAGCTGCCGTTTTCTTAGATGCAAAGTGTCCTCCGCAAGCACTTGCATGACAAAAAGAGAGTACACTTTGCATCTCATGATCTGGTATGCATCTTCTAAAGATTTGATCATTGCAATACTTGAACAAATAGGGGGCATCATAATAATAACTCCTTACTTCATGCAAGAAATTATTCTTTTCATTCGATCCCCAATGCTCCGGCATCCGGTTCGTGACAAGAAAGTTTACAATATCAGCATACCATGGCATAGTAGAAAGTGCAAACAATTACTCTTCAGGGAACGAGTCCTTGATGGGCAACTGTGGCACCAAATCATGAACAACTAGCCGTGATAGATGGTCAGCAACCACATTCTCTACTCCCTTTTTATCTTTGATAGTGATTTCAAATTCTTGGAGTAGAAGTATCCATCGTATTAAGCGTGGTTTGGCCTCTTTCTTATCCAATAAATATTTTAGCGCTGCATGGTCCATGAAGATAACAATAGGAGCACCAAGGACATAAGAGCGAAATTTGTCTAATGCAAATACTACTGCAAGCAATTCTTTCTCGGTGGTGGTGTAATTCATTTGAGCATCGTTTAAGGTATTGCTTGCATAGTAAATGACATATGCTTTATTATCCTTGCATTGTCCTAGGACAGCTCCTATCGCATAGTCGCTAGCATCGCACATGATCTCAAAAGGTAATGACCAATCGGGTGGTCGCACGATGGGTGCAGTGCAAGCATAGACTTTAACTTTTCGAATGCCTCTTGACATGTTTCAGTCCAATTGAACGGTGTATCAAGGGATAGGAGGTTACATAATGGTCGAGCTATGATACTAAAGTCCTTGATGAACCTCCTATAAAATCCGGCATGACCCAAAAATGATCTAACATCTCTAACCGTCTTGGGTGCAGGTAGCTTGGCGATTAGGTCAATCTTAGCTCTATCAACTTCCATGCCCTTCGATGAAACAATATATCCTAGGACAATTCCCTTTGGCACCATGAAGTGGCATTTCTCTCAATTCAGTATCAGATTCTTTTCCATGCATCGAGCTAAGACTGCTTGTAAATGTAATAGGCAATCATCAAATGAGTCGCCAAAAACAGAGAAATCATCCATAAATACTTCTAAAAATTTCTCGTTCATATCTTCAAAAATGCCGAGCATGCATCTTTGGAATGTCGCAAGTGCATTACACAACCCGAATGGCATCCGACGGAAAGCGAATGTGCCAAAAGGACAAGTGAAAGTAGTTTATTCTTGATCTTCTGGTAAAATTTTGATTTGGTAGTACCCGGAATAGCCATCGAGAAAATAATAGAAATTGTGTCCTACAACTCTTTCCAAAACTTGGTCTAGGAAGGGTAGGGGAAAGTGATCTTTCCTAGTGACCAAATTCAATTTTTGGTAGTCGACACACATGCGCCAACTCGCGGAACGCGAGTCAGGACTAACTCACCCTGCTCATTTTTGACTACCGTCAGACCTGCTTTCTTGGGCACGACTTGAGTAGGACTCACCCACTTGCTGTCGGAAATCGGGTAAATAATACCCACGTCAAGCAACTTGAGGACTTCTGTTTTAACCACGTCTCTCATTGTCGGATTCAGCCTACGTTGCATTTGCCTTGTGGTTTTCGCATTATCCTCCAAATATATCCGATGCATGCAAATCAAAGGGTTAATCCCCTTTAAGTCTGCAATCGACCATCCAAGCGCTTCTTTATGACTCTTTAGGACCGTAAGTAATTTTTCTTCTTGATCATTATCAAGCTCAGTCGAGATAATTACGAAAAAAGTGTTATCGGGTCCAAGAAAGGCATACTTGAGTTCCCTTGGTAAGGGTTTCAGCTCAAGTATGGGTGCTTGTTTTCGAGATTGTAAAATTTTCGTCCCCTGTGAGGGCAACTGCTCGAATTTCTCTATTCTCGGTCTCCACCCATTGACCATCATGACATCCGAATTATCTAAAATAGGTGGGACCACATCATCAGCAGTAACTTCAGAACACCAATCTATTAAACTATTGTCAGCCGATTCAGTAAATGTTTCTTTTAACATATATTCTTCCGCAATGGTTTTAACCCATTAAACCTCTTTACTTTCTTCATGATCACTAGGTTGTTTGCCTATACTAAAGACGTTCAGTTCCAAGGTCATATTGCCAAAAGAAAGCATCATGACACCATTCATACAATTGATCAATGCATTAGAAGTTGCAAGGAATGGACGTCCTAAGATGACCGAAATCTGAGATGGCGAATTGGAAGCCGGATGTGTGTCCAGTACGATAAAGTTGACAGAAAAATAGAACTTGTCTACTTGGACCAACACATCTTCGATAATCCCTCTAGGGACCTTCACTGACCTGTCAGCTAATTGTAAGGTGATAGTTGTTGGCTTCAACTCACCCAAACCGAGTTGCTCATATACCGTATATGGCAACAAGTTCACACTCGCTCCTAAATCTAGCAATGCTCGCTCAATTCTAAAATTGCCAATGATGCACGAGATAGTTGGGCAACCTGGATCCTTATATTTAGGAAGAATGTTATGCTGTAAAATCGCACTCACATTTTCAGCCAGAAATGCCTTCTTCTTGACATTTAATCGACGTTTGACAGTGCACAAATCCTTCAAAAATTTTGCATATGAAGGCACTTGTTTGATTGCATCAAGAAGAGGTACATTGATTTTTACTTGCTTAAAAAGCTCAAGAATTTTAGAGTTTAGTTCAAGCTTTTGCAAGGGCTTTAATCTTTGTGGAAATGGTGCAGGAAAAGAACATTTACTTTTTTCAGTAGATGTTGGTGCTTTGGTTTCTTCGGTATCCTTTTCTTTTGTCTTGGGAGGGTCAGAATCAGGTATGACTTGTATTTGTTTTGGAACTGGTCGGTCAATAACTTTTCCACTTCGCAAAGTTATTATACTCTTCGCTTGTTCTTTATGCGAAGTTGAAGATGACGCATTGCTACCGCCGTAGACTTGAGGGTTAGGTTGTGGTTGAGCTGGTAGCTTACCCTTCTCTTGAGAACTTAAAGCAGTGGTCAACGTTGTCAGTTGATTTCTTATTTCATCATTGATTTTAGCTTAACCTTGCATGAAAGATTGCAAAGTTTCTTCGAGACTGGGTTTTTGAGGGGGTGTGTGTGCATAATGAGGTTGCGGAGGTGGAAGAGTTGGGTTATATACTTGTTGAGGTTGGTCATTCCTCCACCTGAAATTTGGATGGTTCTTCCATCCAGGATTGTAAGTACCCGAAAAAGGATTGTTAAAAGATTTTTGATATGTATTCATAACATTGGCCTGATCGTGCAAGACTTCCTTGAATGCGGGTATTGTGGGGCAATCAGTGGTGAGATGGCCAGGCATCTCACAAATCCTACAACACTCGTTGTTATGTTCTACGGTCTTGACGGGTTCAATCCTTCTAAGTTCAATTTCCTCTACCTTCCTAGTAAGGGCTGCCATTTTAGCCTGAATATCATCCTGAGTACTAAGGTTGTAAAGGCCCCCGTGTCCAATGTTAGTAGGCTTAGGCAAAGGTTTATTCACTCTATTCCCTGTATCCCATAATTGTGCAGTCTCTGCGAGAGAGTCTAAATAGTCCCATGCCTCATCGGGTTGCTTTTCCAAAAATAGACCATTGCACATAGTCTCTATAAATTGTTTTAACTGTGGAGACAACCCTTCGTAAAAGAAACTAATGGTTCTCCATGTTTCAAACCCGTGATGAGGACAAGGGAGAAGCAACTCTTTAAATCTCTCCCAGCATTCATAAAATGTTTCATGGTCTTTTTGTTGGAAATTACTAATGTGCCTTTTCAAAAAGTTAGTCCTTTGTGCAGAAAAGAATTTTTTCAAGAATTCTCTTTGCATATCATGCCATGTTCCTAGCGATCTAGGTCTCAAGGAGTTCAGCCATGTTTTGGCTTTATCCTTTGAGGAAAAAGGAAACAAGGTCAATTTAAGGACGTCTTCCGATACATTTGGCACTCTAAATGTGATGCTAATTTTCTCAAAATCCTTAAGGTGAAGATAAGGGTTCTCAGATTCCATCCCATGATACTTGGGCAGCAATTGCATTACCCCTGGTTTGATTTCAAAGTGTCCAACGTTTTCAGGAATAATCAAGCATGAAGATTGACTAGTCCTAGTAGGGTGTAAGTATTGTCGAAGTGTCATAACTGGGGGTCTACCTTCATCACCATGGTGACTTCCTAAATCTTCATCAGCCATCTCACCAGATCTGAGATTTTGCGAAAGAGTTTCAGTAATATGATCTAAGGAAATGTCAAAAAATTTTCGATTCAGGCGCCCAGTGTTGTCCCTATTCCAACCTAGCATACAAAATTTAATTCTTTTTTTTTAAATAATCATCCTTGATCTTTTCTTAAATTTTTATCAATTTTCAATTAGCAACAAGGGTTAATAAGATATGATAACAATAAAATAATGATTCTAAAAAAAAAAATTTAAACACAGAAAATTCAAAACAGACAGAAGCAAGGTTTTATATTAATTTAATTGTCTTAAAAGTTTTAGAATGTCAATCAGACCGTTCAGATGAACGCGACATGTGTCCTACACCAGACGACCTAATTTGAGTCCAATCAGACGGCGAATTACTTAGATATCAGAGTTTGATGCAGACTGTGCAGGGAATAAAAACAGCAGAAAAGATTTCTTTTTTCAGTTTTAGTTTTACTATAATGATCAATCTAACTAAGAAGGTACTAATTAAATCTAAAATTATACTAATAACTAAGCCATTCTCCGGCAACGGCGCCAAAAACTTGACGCGTTTGCAAAAATGCTTTCACAAAACTAATCTCCCAAGTATAGGAGAATCGCACAAGTAGTAAATTCTCGGGAGTCCGAAGTCGAATCCTCAGGAAACAAAATATATATGAGATTATTTAACATAATTTTTGATTAATTAATTCAATAAATTTGTGGATAAAGATGATGTTTTGCAAATAGAAAATAAATCAGTAAACAGAGAATCGAAATTTAGATAGATTAAGATGGTGTAGGGATCTGGAATCCCCTTCGATGATATTATTTTCAACAATTAAATTCTATGATTCTTGATTAAGGATCAATCAGATAGAATAGTTCTAATCATGGAGTATATAATTTGAAAACATGAATTCAAGATATAAGTATTTATCATGCCGATTACGTCTACGACAAATCAAACATCGAAACAATCCACGAATCAAGAAATATAAACCATAAAAGATCTATCTCATAGATAAGCATGCAAGAATCAAAAATATATTAATAGATGTAAATCAAAGAGATCAATCGTTCAGAATTTACTTGAAAGAAAATAAGACATCAAAGGTTCCTCCATCACCCTTCACCTAAGAAATCAGCCCTCCATTAAAATATTAGCCTCTCCCTCTCTTTTTCTTTTCTTTTCGGAAGAACAGGGCAACCCCTGTTTCTTCCTTCTTCTTTTTTTTTTTCTTTCAAAAATGGCTGAGGCCGGCTCCTCTATTTTCCTTGAATGAGAGAGATCCCCCCTCTCCCCAGCCGAGAGATCCTCATATAGTTCGTGGGAGCCCTCATGCTCGCAGGGGAATGGGCGCGGATGGCTGTGATGAGATCGCGAACTTGGGGCCTGCTGTGACGCTCGGATGCACCGTGAATGGATGGATGGACGGACGCAGATGAGCTGAAGAGATCGTTAATTTCGAAAGCTGCGGACGCAGGGACCTGAGACTCTGGAAGATCACGATCGCCTGGGGGATCTGATTGTGGATCCTGGGATGTGGATGATCCTTCGCAGACGGCTGGGACTTTGCTGGGATGCGGGATCTTTAGACGCGGATGACTGGGCAGCGAGTTGCTCGCGGGATTTGAGATTCCCTGCTGTTCCATCGCGGAAGGATGCAGAGATGCTGGGAAGCGCAGATGGAAGCTGAGATTCTTACGAACGGCTGGATGAACGCGTGGATTCGGATGATACGCTGGTGTGGAGAAAGATCCGGGAGAGCGTGAGAGCTGAAGATGAAGCTTGGACTGCTGGCGCTTGGGATTCGGATGACTGGATCAAAGGATGGGGCGCGGACGAGTGCTGAATCACATGCAGAGAAGACGGACTCGGAATGCTGGGAGGTTGCACGGACACTGGATGAGGGGTCACACGCTGGGCTGCTCGGGAGAAGCAGACGCGGAGGATGCTTTGCAATTCTTCCACGCAGGCGGATGGGCTACACGCGGCTCAGATGCTTGGGCTCATAGAAGACTGAAGCTGCGATGAAGTGGACGGCTGAATTTGACCTCCTTCTAGTGTGCAACTGGGGTTGACACAAGCGGTTGGCTGGTCACCTGCAGTGATGCATATTTTTGGACCCAATGTGCATTTTAGCTTTGATTTCCGATCACCTGCACCCCACAAAAATATAATATTAATACAGCACTTCTATCATTATTTGTTAGCAATAATACTAATTTAAGTGATGTGTAGATCGCACTTTTGTGCTCTCATCAATCTCCATGATTCTTGTCAATTGGATCACAATGGAGGCAAATTGTGGATTTTACCTTTGAAAAACATAATGATTCTCAGCGACCTGATCTTAGCACTATTGCATATTTTTGAGCGATGTGTTTTTATTACCCATTGGATCCAAAGGAAATTGCTCAAGAATTGAAATACAACACCTCCTCCCACATCATGGGATTATGCGGGTTATAGAGTAGAGATCATATGTGCATTTTGCATGGCAAAAAGATGTTTATCCTTATATAGCCGCCATATCATCCATCTCAAAAATAGATGGCTCTCCTTCATCTCGCAATGTTTCTGCATATCTTATTGAATACGACCTATTCAATTTTCTGAGATGAAAAAGAACCATCCACCTTTGACATAGATAATCTAGCCACTATTTAGGATTGAATGGCTCTTTATGATGCAGAGAACCCTAGTATATAATATAGGGCATGTGCCACATATGCTCTGCATCCACTTGGGAGTCATTATGCTTACACATTTATTATGAGAAAAGCAAAGAAAACAATATGGAGCTTTTGGCATGGTCAAATGAGCTCTTAGCCCTCTCTCTCTCTCTCTAGCCTCTATAGCTCAAATGAGGGCATCTTTCATGTTCTGGTTTTTCGCTCCTCCCCTTGTCAGAACCCCACACTCTCATTCCTTTGTTTGATCTCTCACACTCTCTTTTGTTCTTCGCATGTGCCCTCAATGACAATGAGGTTAGTTTTTGCTCGAATTCTTCCTCCTTGTTTTTCCTTGATAACACAATGCAATTCTTTTATTTTGAGATTACTTTTTTTCCCAAAAATGCATAAATTTTTTTGTCTCGAATCCCCTATATTTTTAGTCTCATATTCAATCTATGAGAATTCAAGAACATCGTATCTTTCTTTCTTGAATTTTTAATACATAGATAGTCCAAATTGCTTTCTTTTTCTTTTCTTTTCTTTTCTTTTTTTTGATGGATGAGTTAATTCTGGAATTTTTCATGAACAATTTTAAGAACTATGAAACTACTACTTTTATGTGGGTGGCGTACAAAGGGGATGTACTAGCTGGCAACAAGTTTGGTGTATATATACGTTGCTTACTGAGCTGAATTGTGCCATAACTAGGAGGAGATAAAGGGTAGAGGAAGAAAGAGGAGAGAGGGAGAAAGAAAGGAAGAGAGGGGGATGAGGGCTTAAAGAGAGACGTATCTCATCATTACAGAACCCTAACCATGGTTGGCATGGTCATCGCGGAGTTGACGACAATTAGAGAGAGGGATGAGGGGAGAAATCTATCAAAAGTAGAATCAAGAGAGAGGGAGAGAGAAGAGAGAGGGGTGTACATCATCACAGTATCCTAATCCTAGATGGCATTGTCGTTGCTGAGCCATCATCATCGTGGAGTTATTATTAGCAATGGAGCATCGAGAGAGAGTGGGGAGGAGAGAGGAAGCTCCAAAGAATAGAATCAAGAGAGAGGGAAAAAGAGAAGAATTGAGAGATTAGAAGAGAAGGAGAGAAGAATCAAGAGAGAGGGAGAGGATCATAAGGGTGAAGTGGTTTTATGAAAAAGGGGGGGAGAGGAATTGGATCAACTGGCTGAACTCTATGTAGGAAAAATTTTCCGAGTTGCCCGATAAAATCGGACGCCATGCATGAAAATCAGTTTTAAAATTTTATTTATAACAGTTATAAATATTAAACATAACTTTTATGTAAAACATACCTCGATCCCGCAGCAGAAGTTGGTCGAGTAGGGCGGATCTAGATCTTTGAATGTTGCTTCGCGAGGCCTAGATCTACAGACCCTCTACTTCGCGCGCACGCCAAACTTCATAGGAAGGTAGGATGGTGTCTGTATTTTGCAAAACCAGTTTTTGCAAAAGGATCCTAGAAGAAAACACTTTGCAAAACCAAACATACCTCGATCTGGATGCTTACCACCGGAGAGAGGATTAAGAGAGAAAAACCGCTTCTTCTCTCTTCTTCTTCTCCTACAGAACTTCCATTTAAGCCTCTCTGTTTCGTGAGTTTTATACACAGATAGAGACTTCAATCTTCACTAATCCTCTCTAGTTTTTCCCTCTGATTCACTCACAATTCATCTGTAAATTGAGAGGAAACGGTAGCCTACTTATAGGCCAATGCTGAGAGGATTTAATCGGAGTAATTGACTGCCTTTACGAATCCATACGTTATGAATTCATAACGTTCGTTTCAAAAACAAATGTGGGAAAAAACAGTAAATCCATCCAATAACAGCCGGATTTCAAAAATCAAATTGAACCGGAATGTAGCCGGTTCAAAAACTGGACATTCCGGTCCAGACGGCAATTCGAATCCGGGAGGAAGAAGGCTCTGTTTTCTCCTCCCAGGCTTTTCTCCATCGCGGCTCACAAGAAACCTTAAGGGTCCATGGGAAAAGAGAGTTAAGGGTCCATGTGAGCTTTGGTACACGGGTCCATGGGTCCACAGGTTATTAAAAGTTGGATTGGGTCAGTGGTTCAATTAAATGGGTTAGCCTAATTGATTCACTTGGTTCTAAACCAAATTGATGGCCCAATTGAATGATTTTTGACCCGAAAAAATTCCACATGAGTCCGACTCATGGGAGGTTCAATTGGGTCCAGTCTCAGCTCGATCCAAGTCCGACTTAGATCAAAACAAATATGAAATTAAATTTCAATTAAATCATGATCGAGCCCAATTACACTAATTGAGACCCAATCAAACCCAATCTCAACAATTGAGTCCTTATCATGTTTAATTACATTAATTGAAACTTGAACTACCCTGAATACAGACTTAATTAGTTGTTCATCCATAAAATTTAGTATGTACCTCATGTTCAGTGCTAGCTGAACATAGACAGGACCAAATTTCAAATGACCCACAATTTTAATTCTTAATTACATTGGGTCAAGACCTTTCTACTTAGCTTGACTAATGTGCGTGACTCTGATAGATTCGAACACTAAGCCGGTAATACATGGACTAGTCCATGCACTAATCGAGGTCACCATCTAGCAATGATACCTGACGTCCGGATAGGTCGAATATGCAAAGCAACATTCAAGAACCTAGACGTATGGTTACTGCATAATTCATCCCTATGACCATCGATGCTCAAGATGACCTCAGAGTGGACTGTCGACCTCTGGGTCCGGTCATCCATAGTGTATTTCAAATAATCAAATCAAGTAACCTATCACTTGGTTTACCCTGGCTAAGGTTTTACTGAATTGAAACACAGCGAGACATCAACTCCTATAATCTGGAGTGGTCAATCCCTTCTTGACTCATACACAGATTTCGCGAGTACTTGACTGCACCCAGCATCCTTCCGATTCCTGAATTAAAAATTCAGGTCGTCTAGTGCCTAAGTACAATGAGTTGCTTGCAAGTCACTGTGATAGTCTCAGGTCTAAGGGGTACTTATGCCCATACGCTTTGCGAGCTAACTCCCGACAGTGGAGTGCTCCATAGGTAAGTCACTATTCAGTAATGATGTACTCCTATATCTCACCTGTATGCCATACAGTGTCTCCACACTCCTTGGTTAAGAGGACAACCAACTAAATGGCACACAACGATCTATACTTGACATAGTTATCGTCCAATTGATAGCTCATCATTTGGTCGCAAACTGGTTTAAGGACTAAATGATAAAAACCTCCTTTATCCACTAAATTAGTCCTAAAGACTTTATCACAATACACAGGAGTTCAAATTGAAGATGAAACACTTGTGACAAATGAAAAAAATGCCAGAATAAATTTTATTCATTTTAATAAAACATATACAAACTCCAATTTCTTACAATTAACAAAAAATTGGCTTTGGGACACAATTCCCAACAACTTCCACTTGAACTAAAGCCAATTTGTATAGTATCTAATACCCATCTTCGATTTGTGATAATCGAACTCCTTTACAGAAAGGGCTTTAGTGAATGGGTCAGCTAGGTTTTTCCTTCCATCGATCTTCTGAAGATTGACGTCACCTCGTTCCACGATCTCTCGTACAAGGTGGTAGCGATGCAGAATGTGCTTGGTTCTGTGGTGAGACTTTGGTTTCTTCACTTGTGCAATGGCTCTAGTGTTGTCACAATACAAAAGAACTAGACCATTGATTGAGGGAGCAACACCAAGTTGATTTACGAACTTCTTGATCCAAACAGCTTCCTTTGCGGCATCTGATGCAACAACATACTCTGCTTCGCATACGGAATCGGCTACTAAATACTGCTTGAAACTTTTCCAGCAGACTGCTCCTCCATTTAGGGTAAACACAAATCCTGACATACTCTTACTGTCATCATGGTCTGACTGAAAACTAGAGTCTGTAAACCTCACAAGTTTTAAGCCAGATTCTCCATAAATTAACCATTGGTCCTTAGTATTTCTCAAATACTTAAGGATGGTTTTCACCACCTTCCAATGGTTCTTGATGAGAGCACAAAAGTGCGATCTAAGTACCAATTAACTTAGCCTAATGCTAGCAAAATAATGATAAATAATAGGTGTTAACATTTACATGATTAAATATTTTATCCTTAGCACTTATTATAATTTTTATCATTATATAAATTCATCTCTTCCCAACTGCAGAGCAGAGCCCAGATTCAGCCGTTCATAAGCACTTCAGCATCCTTGCCGTGTCCGTGAGCCACATCAGCCCTCTCAAGACCCGTCCGCGTCTCAGGATCCGTGATCAAATCATGCCACGATCAGCCTTTCTCCCAACTCTTGGAACCTGCAATCAAGTGTTTCTCTCGTGCATCCACGAAGCATCCAGCACCCCGTGTCCGTGTAACCTTCCAACGCATCATCTAAATCCCAGCGTGCGACCCCTTATCCCGATTCTCAGCTTTCTTCACGCGTCCGGAGATCCCACGGCTAGCCGGGATGCATACTTCGAACGACCACCCAACCTTCCAGTGTCCGAGTTCATCTCGTGCGTCCCAAGCTTCCACGCTCCAGCTTCTCCCGAGTTCCAGCCACATCAGCTCCCAGCCGTCCGCTTCATCCGCGCGATTCCATTCTGATTCCTAGCTTCCTTCAAGCATCCCCAGATCTTCTCCGCGTACATGAGCCAACGTCCGCAACCTCCCGCGAAGCATTCTTCCATGATCCCGTCCGACGAATCATCCCGAATCTCCCGAGATCCCAGCTTCTGTGATCAGCTCCCAGCGTCCGCGTGCATCCCACGAAGATCGCAATCCAGCTTCCGTCTTCCTCGCAGTCCACGCGTCCTTCCGTGAAGCCTTCTCGCATCCAACTTCTCCCAGATCTCCCAGCCATCTGTGAGTATCTTCAGCCGAGCCTGCCACACACGTCCGGCCAAAGGATCTGTGATCAGCTCCCATCCCGCGTTTGGCCTTCTCGCATCCGGGATACTCGGAATCTCCACTTATCCTGTGGGATCAGGGACCAATCGCAGGATATAAGAGGGTTCTTTCTCGGTTGGAGGGGGGATCTCAGAGAAGGAAAAACAGAGGAGAGTTCCTATTATTCAAAGAAAGAAAAAAAAAGGGAAACAGAGCATGCTCTGTTTCCAAAAAGAATAGAAAAAAAAAGAAAAGAGGGGAGTTTTCTTTTATGTTAATGGAGGGCTGATTTTTTAGGTGAAGGGTGATGGAGGAACCTTTGATGTATTGCTTTCTTTGAACTAAATTATGAACCTTTGCTCTTATTGATTTATACTTTTAATGTGTCATGGGTTCTTGCATAACTATTTCGTAGATAGATTTTTAATGGTTTATGTTTATTGGCACATGGACTGCTTTAGTATTTGATTTGTCGTTGATATAATAGGCACGATGAATGCTTAGAAATAGAGTTCATATGTCCATAAAATATATTCCATATTTTTATTTATTCTACTTTTACATCCTTAATCAAGAATCACAGGATTTATTCTTGAATGCAATATTATCAAGGGGGATTCCGGATCCCTAACCATTTCTATTTGATTGAACTTTGTTCATTGATCTATTATTCTCTGTTTTTAATTTCTGAAAATCAAAACATCATCTTAATCCACAAATTTATTGAATTAATTAATCTAAAATTATATTAAATAATCTTAAATATATTTCGTTTCCTGAGGATTCGACCTCGGACTCCCGAGATTTTACTACTTGTACGATTCTCCTGCACTTGGGAGAACAATTTTATTTTTGCATCAAGTTTTTGGCGCCGTTGCCGGGGAACGGCTGATTTATTAGTATAATTTTAGATTTAATTAGTACTTTAGTAGTTAGTCTTTTTCTTTCGAAAAAAAAAAATTCTTTACTGCTGTTTTTTTATTCTCTGCACAGTCTGCATCAAACTCTGATTTCAAAGAAATTAGCCGTCTGATTGAACTCCAATTTGGTCGTCAGGTGCAGGACCTATGTTTCTTTCATCTGAACGGTCTGATTGACATTCTGAAACTTTTAAGACCATTAGATTAATACGAAACCTTACTGCTTTCTGTTTTTAATTTTCTGCATTTAATTTTTTTAGAATCAGAATTTTATTGTTATCATATCTCATTAACCCTTGTTTCTAATTGAAAATTTAAGGAAAAAAAAACTTTAAGAAAAGATCAAGGGTGATTATTCAAAAAAAAAAAAGAAAGAGGAAAAACCTGAAATTTCAAATTTCAAATTTCAGAATTCAAATTTCAAACTTCAACTCATAAAATTTAAAAAAATAATAATAATAAATAATTTGCTTGATCACCTATTCAATGAAATTTAATGTCATGTCATAAAACATTAAAAAAAAATCTATTGATTGTTGCATATAGTATAAGGCATCAACATAAAATATTCTAAGGGCTGAACCCATTTAAAAAGATAAGGTCGGAATTTCATCACTCGTCCTTAGCCCAAAAATCACCCCATTGCATAAATATCCTAAGCTTAATTAAAATCAACTAGACGTTGGCCCCTAAGGACATTCGAGCTCAATAGGATGAAGACCACCGAAAGTTGCACCAATTTCGCTCTGTGGCTTAGTTAATGTCTAGGCAAGCTTTGTCCCTATAAGGGAGACAGTTCATCTGTTCGAGGCAAGTGGGTTTTAAGTGGGACCTTTGCGAACGCATCGTGACCCCTCCACTTACCTGGGAGCTTACCTGGTCCACTCGGTTCATTAGACCGGATTGGAGGCTTAGGTGCCCTCTTCAAACCAGTTAGGAGCCGTCTAGAAATTTAAGAAAAACATTAGAAATTGAGGTGTAATGTTTAGTTGCATGTTTGATTGTAAATAGATTTTTGTTTTAGGGTGTAGTTTTAGGGTATCTTTAGTTGGTACTTATATTTATATTTATTTTTTAAAAAAAATATAAAAAAAAATAATTAAATTTTGTATGCTAGGTTGGAATAGGGATGACACCGGTCGATTAAGTCGTACAACTTTAGATCATCCTTTAGGACACATCCTTGAAATTCCTTCGCAGTATCTCACACCTTGTGAGATGGCAAATTTTCCTGATGATGTAGGAAGTCACCATGGTGATGAAGGTAGACCCCCAGTTATGACACTTCGACAATATTTACATCCCACTAGGACTAGTTAACCTTCATGCATGATTATTCCTAAAAATGTAGGACACTTTGAAATCAAACCAGGAGTAATTCAATTGCTGCCAAAGTATCATGGAATGGAATCCGAGAACCCTTATCTTCATCTTAAGGATTTTGAGGAAATTAGCATCACATTTAGAGTGCCAAATGTATCGGAAGATGTCCTTAAATTGACCTTGTTTCCTTTTTCCTTAAAGGATAAAGCCAAAACATGGCTGAACTCCTTGAGACCTAGATCGCTAGGAACATGGCATGATATGCAAAGAGAATTCTTGAAAAAATTCTTTTTCGCACAAAGGACTAACTTTTTGAAAAGGCACATTAGTAATTTCCAACAAAAAGACCATGAAACATTTTATGAATGCTGGGAGAGATTTAAAGATTTGCTTCTCTCTTGTCCTCATCATGGGTTTGAAACATGGAGAACCATTAGTTTCTTTTACGAAGGGTTGTCTCCACAGTTAAAACAATTTATAGAGACTATGTGCAATGGTCTATTTTTGGAAAAGCAACCCGATGAGGCATGGGACTATTTAGACTCTCTCGCAGAGACTGCACAATTATGGGATACAGGGGATAGAGTGAATAAACCTTTGCCTAAGCCTACTAGCATTCCACACGGGGGCCTTTACAACCTTAATACTCAGGATGATATTCAAGCTAAAATGACAGCCCTTACTAGGAAGGTAGAGGAAATTGAACTTAGAAGGATTGAACCCGTCAAGACCGTAGAACATAATAGCGAGTGTTGTAGGATTTGCGAGATGCCTGGCCATCTCACCACTGATTGCCCCACAATACCCGCATTCAAGGAAGTCTTGCACGATCAGGCCAATGTTATGAATACCTATCAAAAATCTTTCAATAATCCTTTTTCGGGTACTTACAACCCTGGATGGAAGAACCATCCAACTTTGAGGTGGAGGAATGACCAACCTCAACAAGTATATGACCCAACTCCTCCACCTCCGCAACCTCATTATGCACACGCACCCCCTCAAAAATCCAGTCTCGAAGAAACTTTGCAATCTTTCATGCAAGGTCAAGCTAAAATCAATGATGAATTAAGAAATCAACTGACAACGCTGACCACTGCTTTAAGTGCTCAAGAGAAAGGTAAGCTACCAGCTCAACCACAACCTAATCCTCAAGTCTATGGCGGTAGCAATGCATCATCTTCAACTTTGCATAAAGAACAAGCGAAGAGTATAATAACTTTGCGAAGTGGAAAGGTTATTGACCGACAAGTCCCAGAACAAACACAAGTCATACCTGATTCCGACCCTCCCAAGACAAAAGAAAAGGATAACGAAGAAACTGAAGCACCAACATCTACTGAAAAAATTGAATGTCCTTTTTCTGCACCATTTCCACAAAGATTAAAGCCCTTGCAAAAGCTTGAACCAAACTCTGAAATTCTTGAGCTTTTTAAGCAAGTAAAAATCAATGTACCTCTTCTTGATGCAATCAAACAAGTGCCTTCCTATGCAAAATTTTTAAAAGATTTGTGCACTGTCAAGCGTCGTTTAAATATCAAGAAGAAGGCATTTCTGGCTGAAAATGTGAGTGCAATTTTACAGCATAACATTCTTCCTAAATATAAGGATCCAGGTTGCCCAACTATCTCGTGCATCATTGGCAATTTTAGGATTGAGCGAGCATTGCTAGATTTAGGAGCGAGTGTGAACTTGTTGCCATATACGGTATATGAGCAACTCGGTTTGGGTGAGTTGAAGCCAACAACTGTGACCTTACAATTAGCTGACAGGTCAATGAAGGTCCCTAGAGGGATTATCGAAGATGTGTTGGTCCAAGTAGACAAGTTCTATTTTCCTGTTGACTTTATTGTACTGGACACGCATCCGGCTTCCAATTCACCATCTCAGATTCCAGTCATCTTAGGATGCCCATTCCTTGCAACTTCTAATACATTGATCAATTGTAGGAATGGTGTCATGAAGCTTTCTTTTGGCAATATGACCTTGGAACTGAACGTCTTTAGTATAGGTAAACAACCCAGTGATCATGAAGAAAGTAAAGAAGTTGAATGAGTTGAAACCATTGCAGAAGAATATTTGTTAAAAAAACATTTACTGAATCGGCCGACAATGGTTTAATAGATTGGTGTTCTGAAGGTATTGCTGATGATGTGGTCCCACCTGATTTAGATAATTCGGATATTATGATGGTCAATGGGTGGAGACCGCGAATAGAGGAATTTGAACAGTTGCCACCTCGAAAAGCAAAGATAGTAACATCCCATGAACAAACACCTAAGCTCGAGTTGAAACCTTTACCGAAGGAACTCAAGTATGTCTTTCTTGGATCCGAGGACACATTTCCTATAATCATCTCATCTGATCTGGATCATGCCCAAGAAAGAAAATTACTTGGTGTTCTAAAGAATCATAAGGGAGCTTTAGGATGGTCTATTGCCGACTTGAAGGGGATTAGCCCTTTAATTTGCACGCACCGGATATATTTGGAGGACAATGCCAAAACCACAAGGCAAATGCAACGCAGGTTGAATCCTACGATGAGAGATGTGGTTAAAGCAGAAGTCCTCAAGTTGCTTGACGTGGGTATTATTTACCCAATTTTCGATAGCAAGTGGGTGAGTCCTACTCAAGTCGTGCCCAAGAAAGCAGGTCTGACGGTAGTCAAAAATGAACAGGGTGAACTAGTCCCAACTCGTGTTCCGACAAGTTGGCGCATGTGTGTTGACTACCGAAAATTGAATTTGGTCACTAGGAAGGATCACTTTTTCCTACCCTTCCTAGACCAAGTTTTGGAAAGAGTTGCAGGACACAAATTCTATTGTTTTCTCGATGGCTATTCCGGGTACTACCAAATCGAAATTTTACCTGAGGATCAAGAGAAGACTGCCTTCACTTGTCCTTTTGGCACATTCGCTTTCCGTCGGATGCCATTCGGGTTGTGTAATGCACCTGCAACATTCCAAAGGTGTATGCTTAGCATTTTTGAAGAAATGAACGAGAAATTTTTAGAAGTGTTTATGGATGATTTCTCTATTTTTGACGATTCTTTTGATGATTGTTTATTACATTTACAAGCAGTCCTAGCTCGATGCATGGAAAAGAATCTGATACTAAATTGGGAGAAATGCCACTTTATGGTGCCAAAAGGAATTGTCCTAGGACATATTGTTTCATCGAAGGGCATGGAAGTTGATAGAGCCAAGATTGACTTAATCGCCAAGCTACCTGCACCCAAAACGGTTAGAGATGTTAGATCATTTTTAGGTCATGCAGGATTTTATAGGAGGTTCATCAAGGACTTTAGTGTCATAGCCCGACCATTAGGTAACCTCCTATCCCTTGATACACCGTTCAATTGGACTGAAACATGTCAAGAGGCATTCGAAAAATTGAAGGCTATGCTTAGCACTGCACCCATCGTGCGACCACCTGATTGGTCATTACCTTTTGAGATCATGTGCGATGCTAGTGACTATGCGATAGGAGCTGTCCTAGGACAACGCAAGGATAATAAGCTATACGTCATCTACTATGCAAGCAAAACCTTAAATGATGCTCAAATGAATTACACCACCACCGAGAAGGAATTGCTTGCAGTAGTATTTGTATTAGACAAATTTCGCTCTTATATCCTTGGTGCTCCTATTGTTATCTTTACAGATCATGCAGCGCTAAAATATTTATTGGATAAGAAAGATGCCAAACCACGCTTAATACGATGGATACTTCTACTCCAAGAATTTGACATCACTATCAAAGATAAAAAGGGAGTAGAGAATGTGGTTGCTGACCATTTATCACGGCTAGTTGTTCATGATTTGGTGCCACAGTTGCCCATCAAGGACTCGTTCCCTGAAGAGCAATTGTTTACCCTTTCTACTATGCCATGGTATGCTGATATTGTAAACTTTCTTGTCACGAACCGGATGCCGAAGCATTGGGGATCGAATGATAAGAATAATTTCTTGCGTGAAGTAAGGAGTTATTATTATGATGCCCCCTATTTGTTCAAGTATTGCAATGATCAAATCTTTAGAAGATGCATACCGGATCATGAGATGAAAAGTGTACTCTCTTTTTGTCATGCCAGTGCTTGCGGAGGACACTTTGCATCTAAAAAAACGGCAGCTAAGGTGTTACAATGTGGTTTTTATTGGCCTACACTATTTAAAGATGCCCACGAGTTCTGTAGGACATGTGACCCATGTCAACGTGTTGGAAGTCTAACTCGTAGGCAAATGATGCCTCTTCAGCCCATTACTGCTATTGAAATTTTTGACATATGGGGCATCGATTTTATGGGCCCATTTTCACCGTCTTTTGGATATGAGTATATTTTAGTTGGTGTTGAGTATGTGTCAAAATGGGTAGAAGCTGTTGCCTGTAGAACTAATGATCACAAACCTGTTTTGAAATTTCTAAAAGAAAATATTTTTTCACGATTTGGGATGCCCAAGGTTATAATTAGTGATGGGGGAAAACATTTCTGTAATAAGCCTTTTGAGATCCTATTACGAAAGTACGGTATCACTCATAGAATTGCAACTCCTTATCACCCGCAGACTAGTGGCCAAGTAGAGTTAGCCAATCGGGAGATTAAATGAATTTTAGAGAAAACGGTGAATCCATCACGCAAAGACTGGTCTTTAAAACATTCTGACGCATTGTGGGCTTACCGTACTGCTTATAAAACTATTCTTGGTATGTCCCCGTATCGGCTAGTCTATGGAAAAGCATGTCATCTACCTGTTGAAATAGAGCATAAATCGTATTGGGCCATTAGAAAATTAAACTTTGAATTGTCAGATGCTGGTTTAGCTAGAAAATTACAACTAAATGAGTTGAATGAAATTCGTCGGGATGCATATGACAATGCTAGACTTTGTAAAGAACGAATGAAAATTAGGCATGATAAATTAATTCTAAGAAAATCTTTTGAACCTGCACAAAAAGTTCTTTGTTATGACTCCCATTTACATCTGTTTCCTGGAATGTTACGATCAAGATGGACAGGTCCTTTCATTATAAAAACTGTTTCTCCACACGGGACAGTTGAAATTGAAAATCCATAGGATGGCACAATTTTTAAGGTAAATGGACAAAGATTAAAACCTTTTCTTGAGAATTTTGCAGATGAAGAGGACTCCTTTCCCTTGGAGGAGCCTTCTTATGACTGAGCATGACGGCCAAGGTATGTATATATTAGTTAGAATTAAATTTTTTCTTTTATTTCTAGTTTTCTTCTTATTTTGTAGGTCTTCTTTTCTGGAAATCAACAACTCAAGGTATTCTTCTTCTCTCTATTATTTTCTCTATTGTCTCTCATATATAGTTTTTTTGCATTTTTTACATTGAGGACAATGCAATGTTTAAGTTGGGGGGAGGGAAATATTTTGATCAAAAAAAAAAAAAATTGTTTTTGCATTTGATTTATTACTTTCTTTTCTAAGCAAATGCATATGTATTTTCATATTGAGTTTGTGCAACTATTAAGGCAAGGAACACATGCATACTATGATTGATCAGAGACCTATTATTAGATCCCCACACGTGTACTTAATGACAATAGGAAGGCCTCAGGAGTTCATATTTGTTAACTGCATTTTTGTTAGTCTTATCCATAAAAGAAGTATGAGTGTCCTTGTTCGTACCATAAGGTTCATAATTTGGTTTTCATATAAAAATAGAGGTTGAATATCCCGACTAGATTACTTAGGTGCCTTATGATCCGACCCTGGTTGACCTATAGTCATAATGCAGTTACATATATAATAAAAATATCTATATGGTTCAGTTTACCATCTCTTTTCTTGCACAATAAAAAAAATAAAAAAAAAACTTATGATGACAAGTCTAGCCTCATGGCGTAGTCTGGTTCGAGTAATTAAGTCCAAGGGGTGTTTCACCTAATGTCTTGAGCCAACTGGATTGGGGTTCATTGACTGAAAGCTCGCTACATGGACCTTACTAGAGCCTAATGGGGTTGGATAGCTGTAGTTGTCATGTGTATTGAAAAAAAAAAAATGAAATAAAAATAAGCATGAATGAGTTGGTTAGGCTGAACCTAGTGACATGTGGTAATGGCTGGTTTGACTCCATTGTATTGGACCTCTGTGTACCCGGGTTATTTAGTTGAGATTGATAGCTCTTTCTTTACATGCAAACCATTCTTGACAAATTTAGACAACATGTGATATTCTGAAAATTTGATGGATCAGGTTCTAATAAATTGTAGAAAATACTTTTGAACTTGAGTAGTGCACCTAAAACTCAGGCGGTGCCCTGTTGTGGTGGAGGTATTAGTACTCTGAGAAAGTCATGCGATTTGATGCACACTACACTTTTATATTTTCTTGCTTTGACAGTTGCCATGCTTGAAAATATATATCAATTAATTACATGTGTATTAGCTTAGGATTTATTTCATATTTTTATTAGAATCTCATGTCATATAATTCATGATGTTTGTGGGTAACATCCCAGAAAACCCTCACGAGACAACACTCGTCCACTAGGGTAACCTAGGGATTTAACGGCTTGTTGCACGTACTAAGTGCAATCGTGATTCCTACGAAAGTGAGTGCTTATCTTAATTTTATGCAATTAGTTCAAATAAAACATCAAAGGATCAACCAACACCTTTTGCACTCTCATTTTATTATCTGCTCATTAATTGCTAGAGACTAGCAATAAGTTAGTTGGGGGGTGTGATGAGAGCACAAAAGTGCGATCTAAGTACCAATTAACTTAGCCTAATGCTAGCAAAATAATGATAAATAATAGGTGTTAACATTTACATGATTAAATATTTTATCCTTAGCACTTATTATAATTTTTATCATTATATAAATTCATCTCTTCCCAGCTGCAGAGCAGAGCCCAGATTCAGCCGTTCATAAGCACTTCAGCATCCTTGCTGTGTCTGTGAGCCACATCAGCCCTCTCAAGACCCGTCCGCGTCTCAGGATCCGTGATCAAATCATGCCACGATCAGCCTTTCTCCCAACTCTTGGAACCTGCAATCAAGTGTTTCTCTCGTGTGTCCACGAAGCATCCAGCACCCCGTGTCCGTGTAACCTTCCAACGCATCATCTAAATCCCAGCGTGCGACCCCTCATCCCGATTCTCAGCTTTCTTCACGCGTCCGGAGATCCCGCGGCCAGCCGGGATGCATACTTCGAACGACCACCCAAGCTTCCAGCGTCCGAGTTCATCTCGTGCGTCCCAAGCTTCCACGCTCCAGCTTCTCCCGAGTTCCAACCACATCAGCTCCCAGCCGTCCGCTTCATCCGCGCGATTCCATCCCGATTCCCAGCTTCCTTCAAGCATCCCCAGATCTTCTCCGCGTACATGAGCCAACCTCCGCAACCTCCCGCGAAGCATTCTTCCATGATCCCGTCCGACGAATCATCCCGAATCTCCCGAGATCCCAGCTTCTGTGATCAGCTCCCAGCATCCGCGTGCATCCCACGAAGATCGCGATCCAGCTTCCGTCTTCCTCGTAGTCCACGCGTCCTTCCGTGAAGCCTTCCCGCATCCAACTTCTCCCAGATCTCCCAGCCGTCTGTGAGTATCTTCAGCCGAGCCTGCCACACACATCCGCCCGAAGGATCCGTGATCAGCTCCCATCCCGCGTTTGGCCTACTCGCATCCGGGATACTCGGAATCTCCACTTATCCTGGGGGATCAGGGACCAATCGCAGGATATAAGAAGGTTCTTTCTCGGTTGGAGGGGGGATCTCAGAGAAGGAAAAACAGAGGAGAGTTCCATTCGAAAAACAGAGGAGAGCTCCTGTTATTCAAAGAAAGAAAAAAAAAGGGAAACAGAGCATGCTCTGTTTCCAAAAAGAATAGAAAAAAAAAGAAAAGAGGGGAGTTTTCTTTTATGTTAATGGAGGGCTGATTTCTTAGGTGAAGGGTGATGGAGGAACCTTTGATGTATTGCTTTCTTTGAAGTAAATTCTGAACCTTTGCTCTTATTGATTTATATTTCTAATGTGTTATGGGTTCTTGCATAACTATTTCGTAGATAGATTTTTAATGGTTTATGTTTATTGGCACATGGACTGCTTTAGTATTTGATTTGTCGTTGATATAATAGGCACGATGAATGCTTAGAAATAGAGTTCATATGTCCATAAAATATATTCTATGTTTTTATTTATTCTACTTTTACATCCTTAATCAAGAATTGCAGGATTTATTCTTGAATGCAATATTATCAAGGGGGATTCCGGATCCCTAACCATTTATATTTGATTGAACTTTGTTCATTGATCTATTATTCTCTGTTTTTAATTTCTAAAAATCAAAACATCATCTTAATCCATGAATTTATTGAATTAATTAATCTAAAATTATATTAAATAATCTTAAATATATTTCGTTTCCTGAGGATTCAACCTCGGACTCCCGAGATTTTACTACTTGTACGATTCTCCTGCACTTGGGAGAACAATTTTATTTTTGCATTAGTTCTCACCCGGATCATACTGATACCTACTCGCTATTGCTAATGAATAAGCAACATTCGGTCTCGTACATGTCATGGCGTACATGATAGATCCCACTACAGAAGCATATGGGATTCTACTCATACGCTCTCTCTCTTCGAAAGTTGTCGGACAATCTTTCTTAGAGAGAGAAATTTCTTGGCCTATCGGAAGATAGCCCTTCTTGGAATTCTCCATGTTGAACTACTTCAACATAGTATCGATGTACGTGGATTGGAACAATCCTAGTAACCTTTTAGATCTATCTCTATAGATCTTCATCCCTAGGATGTAGGATGCTTCTTCTAGATCCTTCATGGAGAACTGTGATGACAGCCAGAGTTTCACATTTTGTAATGCTGGGATGTCATTCCCAATTAGGAGAATGTCATCTACATACAAGACAAGAAATGTGATCACTGAACCGTTAGCCCACTTGTAGACACAAGGTTCTTCTTCATTCTTAACGAAGCCATACGTTCTGATAGTTTTATCGAAACGTATGTTCCAACTTCGAGAAGTTTGCTTAAGTCCATAAATGGACTTTTGTAGCTTGCATACCTTGGACTCCTCTATGGAAGTGAAATCCTAAAGTTGTATCATATACAACTCTTCTTCCAGCTCTCCATTTAGAAAAGTTGTTTTCACATCTATTTGCCAGATTTCATAATCCATATATGCTGCTGTAGAAAGCATGATCCGAATAGATTTTAGCATTACCACAGGAAAAAAAGTCTCGTCATAGTCGATACCATAACGTTGACGATACCCCTTGGCAACCAGACGGGCTTTATAAGTCTCCACCTTTCCGTCTGCGCCTCTCTTTCTTTTGAAAACCCATTTGCACCCTATGGGTTTTATCCCTTCGGGTGGATCAACCAATGTCCATACACTATTGATTTCCATGGATTCCATTTCGGATCTCATGGCGTTAAGCCATAACTCAGAGTCAGACCTCTGCATAGCATCCATATAGGTGATCGGATCCTCACTGTTCTCATCGAGCTCAATAGGATCTACGTCATGGACCAAGAAACCGTAATATCTGTCCACTTGATGCAGTACTCTACCAGATCGTCTTAATGGTGCCTGTACACTGGGCTCCTGATTTGATCTAATCAAATTCGGTTCAGTGGGTTTAGTAGATTGTGTTAATTCTCCTACCTGCTGAACTTCACTAAGTTCAACCTTATAGGCAACAATTCCTTCACCAAGGAATTCCTTTTCCAAAAAGGTTGCCTTTAGTCCTACGAAAACCTTTTGTTCATTAGGAAGGTAGAAGTAATAACCCTTAGTTTCCTTGGGGTACCCTACAAAATAACACTTATCGGATCTAGAACCAAGTTTGTCAGTTTGAGAACGTTTAACATAAGCCGGATATCCCCAAACCCTAAGGTAAGAAAGTGTCGGCTTACGTCCGGTCCATATCTCATATGGAGTCTTCTCAACAGACTTACTTGGAACCTTATTTAGTATTATACATGCAGACTCTAAAGCATAACCCCAAAAAGATAGAGGCAGACTAGTAAACCCCATCATAGATCGAACCATGTCTAACAGAGTTCGATTCCTCCTTTCGGACACACCATTGTGCTGAGGTGTTCCTGGAGGAGTCCATTGAGAGAGAATCTCATTCTCCTCTAGATAAGTCAAAAAATCACCGAAAAGATATTCTCCTTCTCGGTCTGACCGAAGGATCTTAATACTCTTTCCAGTCCGTTTTTCTACTTCATTACGAAATTGTTTGAACATTTCAAATGATTATGACTTATGCTTCATCAGATAGACATACACATACCTGGATAGGTCATCTGTGAAGGTTATGAAGTAGGCATAACCACCTCTGGCACTTATGTTCATAGGTCCACATACATCAATATGTATGAGGCCGAGAACATCGCTGGCTCGTTCACCCTTTCCAAAAAAAGGTGACTTGGTCATCTTACCAAGAAGACAGAATTCACAGATTGACAATGATTCACAATCATTGATTTCTAAAATGCCCAGTTGGGCTAACCTATTTATCCTGTTTCTGTTTATGTGACCTAGCCGGCAATGCCATAAATAGGCTTCATTGACATTATCTAACTTAGGGCGTTTATTAGAAGCGTACATTACTGTTGCTGGAAATTGGACCCGGGGGCCGCCGCGAAGCCGGGGAAGGAGGAGCTCCGCTGCTACAGGGGGCGGACGGCAGTGCGTCGGCCGGCTGCGTCCTCCGCTGCGGGGGGGTGCGCAAGTCCTGCAAGGAAAACCGGTGGCCGGGCTCCCCGGCGCCGGCCCTCCGATGCCTAAGTCAGAGGGGGCAAGTATGTGGAGAGAGCAAGGAAGAGAGTATATGGAGAAGACAGCAAGAACATTTGGATAAGATAAAGAAGACGAAGAGGATGATGTCCTCAATTGCGTCTGTGCTTCCCGGAGGGTTCAGTCCCGGGGATCTGTTTTTGTTTCCATTTTTCTCTCCCCTCACTTGGTTCTCCCAGGTTCCCTTTTATAGGGGGGGATTACGTTACCTGGGAGGTAACCGGGGGATTTGTCCCTGTCTGTGATAATTGGGCATGATTTGGCCCATTTATGGCGTAGTGGAGAACGGGGCCGAATCAGACCGGAACCAGGGAGTTGTCACGGTCGATCGGACCTATTGGAGTGGTTGAACCGTCGGCCGTAGCGGTCCTGGGGTCTATGGATGGTAAGTGCATTTATTACCGAATGAACCGGCGGCCAGGTAGAGCCATACGCTCTGATGGTTCAGTGATCCGGAGATCGTCTTGGGCCGTGTTCATTAAATGCCTGAGTGTATCGGAGACTTGAGGGAGTCTCATGCATTAATGGCAGGTTGTGCCGAACGCCTGCGGAGATCTTATGCCTTGATGGCTTGGAGATAGTGGCAGGTCGTAAGCCGTAGGAGTTGTCAAGTCCCTTAGACTTTAGGCGGGGGTTGAACATTTGGTAAAGGCATCGGTTCGGCAAGGGTGCCGAGCCGAGCTGATCGCCCAATGGGGCGCCCTGTGGCGGGGCTGCTTTGAGTACTCCTGGTCGGCGCCCTTTAGGCGAGCACCTTCTAGCAGAGCGCCTCGGCGCTGTCTTTGGTCGGCACTTTCTAACCGAGCAGCTTATTTTGGTTGGGCACCTCTTGGCGCGCACTCTGGTCGGCGCCTTCTAGTCGAGCGCCTTCTTGGTCGGCATCCTTTGGCCGAGCAGCTTTCTGGTCGGCGATCTTTGGCCGAGCAGCTCTCCGTTCGGCACTCTTTGGCCGAGCAACTTTCCGGCTGGCGCTCTTCGGCCGAGCGCCTCCGTGAATGTATGGCTTGGGGTTCTTCCCCCAACACTACCCCCCGACTTCCGAGCTCCAGTTGGCCATCAGCTGGAGCGCGGGAAGTAGCTTTAATTGGGTCATTACGAATTCCGAAAATTTTGATTTACTGCGCGTTTTGAGTTATCGAACGCTTCGAGGTGCCTTTAATAGACGGCGTCTCTTCTTTCCCGAAGAGCCTCATTATTGGGACACCTTTTGCGAAGCGTCCTCGCATCGTGGGCTCATGATGGGGCCGCACGATCTTCGATTGCGGACGCCTTTCCGCACGATCCGATGGGGCGCTTCGACGTTCGAAGCGCTAGCCCTAATTAAATGCGTCGTTCTGTCTTTTAGGCCGACACGTGTTATCATCTAACCAAGATGCAGCGCTTTCTTTGCTGATCCAGGCCGTTGGGGAGGTCTATATAAACTCTCCCCCGGTCCCCTGTTCTCTCTCTATTGCTTTCTGCTTCCAGCTTCCTATTCTCCCAGCCTTCCTCAGACCGAAGTCCCTTTTCTCCGGCATCTTTCCCAGGTCCCCCTTCTTTTTGATTTCCCTCTCTTGTAATGGGTTCTTTGCCTAGTGAAGTAGTATCCACCATGAGTGTCCTGGAGGTCGAGATGACCGAAGAGTGGTTTTTCCCTCTTCACGGGTTCCGTTTGGAACCCGCCAGGCGAAGGGATCGGGTAACCGATCCTCCGGTAGGCCGGATCGGAGTGCACTCGGAGTCACTCTGGGCCGGCCTCCGATTTCCTCTTCACAGCTTTGTGAATGAGTTGCTGGCGGTATGCCAGTTGGTTCCGGCGCAACTCACTCCAAACGCTTGGAGGACAGTGATGGGTTTCCTGTCACTGTGTTTACTACAGGGGATTCCTATCTCTGTCAACGTCTTCCGGCGACTTTTTATTTTCAAGTCGAACCCGGGAGACGGGGAGTGGCTCTACATCGCCCTCCGAGTGGGTCGGCCACTTTTTCATGGTGCCCCCTCATCCATTCATGGTTGGAAGGAGAAATTCTTCTTCCTGGGTTCTGAACGGTCCTGGGGGTTTGACCCCAGGTGGAGGCCGGCCCAACTTAAATCCATCAACAGGCTCCCCCAGCTTTCTCCGCGTGAGCAGGAGATCTTCGATACCATCCGCAGCCTTGGGGACGGGATTTTGCTGAACGGCCTCATTAGCGAGGACGCCCTGGTGAACGTGGGCTTGAGCTCGGCACGTCCTCAGGGTAAGGATAGTTACAGCAACTTCTTATTTCCTTATTGTTCTAATGTTCTAATTTTGCTTATCTTTGCAGACATCGCAAAAATGGTGACCAAGAGCGAAGTCCTTTACGCCCGCTTCCAGAAGAGAGCAGCTGAGCTCTCGGGGGAGCCTGCGGAGCCGAGGAAGAAGCAGAAGGTCTCGGCAACCTCGACTCCCTCGGCGGCAGTGGTGGCCGAGGCGGGCTCTTCCCGCCCTACACATCCCGAGGCGGGGCCTTCTCGCCCCGCTATCTTCGAGGCGGGGCCTTCTCAGCCCGCGCGCCCTGAGGCTGATCGGAGAGAGGGCGCGGGCTCCGGGGGCTCGGGCTCCAGAACCCCGATGGCGCCCCCATGCCCGGCGCCCTTGATGCAAGTCCCTGGTCGGCAGGACGCTCCAGTTGCCGACCAGGGGAGGAGTTCAGCGGGTCCCGTGCTTGCACGCCCCGCTGTAGTTGTGCGGCGGTTAGACCAGCCGCTCGCCCGACCCCAGCCCCTTAGCTCCCAGCCGGGGAGCGGTCAAGGAGCCTCGGGGTCGGCTCCACCTAGGCCAGATGGCGCTGGCCTCCCGGGCCCTTTGAGCTCGGAAGAACGGGTGCCCTTCGCACCCACCTGGTCGGTGTTCGAGGGCGATTCGGCCCTCGAAAACCCGCGAGTGGCGCGCGAAGTTTTTCGGCTCGCGCTGCTCCCGGCCGACCGGGCCATAATGCAGTCCATGAGCTACAACGCTTTTATGGACGCTACGCGCTGCAACTCCGTCCGGGTAAGCAAAATTTTTCGCCTGGGTAATCTGTATTGTTTTTCTACTAGCGGCGTCTTATGTTTTCCTTTTCGTCTTCTTTACAGTATTTGCACGAGACGGAGATGCTGATGCACCTAGTTCAAGAATACCGGGAGAAAGCCCGGAGGTGCCAGCGCGGCTATGAGGAGGCCCAGAGAAGGTACATGGCCGCCGAGGCGAAGTACCAAGCCTCCGAAGAGAAGTACCAGGCCTCTGAGGCCGAACAACGGGTGCTCCAAGAGAAGGTCGGAGCATCCGATGACGAGCTCGATGAAGAGAAGGGCGTGCACGCATTGGCAAGATCCGAGCTGCGCGCCGCGGAGGCTCGATTGGCTAAGGCCGAGCAGGCATTGGCCTCCCGCGAGCAGGAGGTGGGAAATGCCCGCCTCCGACATTCGGAGCTCGAGCAAGAGCTGAGGGGCCTCGAGCGGAGAGCCGCTTACCACGAGGCCCGGGAGATAGAGGCCCGGGAGAACGCCTAAAACGCAGTGAAGCTCTTCCGTGAGTCGGAAGAGTTTCACGAACTCATGGCTGAGGAGGGCGTGAATGGGCTGATCCAAGGCTTCCGGGATTTCCGCAATCAGTTGCGGCGGCTTCTCCCAGATTTTGATGTTAACCTGCTCCAGCCGGGAGCAGGGAGGGCGGAGGCAGAAGCAGAAACCCCGGAGGCGGAGGCAGAAACTTCGGGGGCCGAGGCGGCCGCAGCTATCCCCGAAGTGACCGAGGTTGCCCCCGAGGTCGCCCCCGAGGCTACTCCTATTGCCGCCGAGGCCATCGAAGAGGTCCCGGCAGCCGAGCCAACCACTCCTAGTACTGCCGAGGCCGAGGTGGTCGAGCTTGAGCCTCCGATGTAATTTTTGTTATTTCTTGTAAAATCGGGATGGCTTCCCATACTTGTAAGGGCCAAACCCGGATTTTGTACTTAGCCTACGGGCCTTTTTGAAATGAATATCCATTTCTTTTTTTGAAAACTCTGTCTGTCGTAGCCTAAGTTTTTCTGCTCGGATCCGTTTTAGGTTCCGAGGATATGGGCTCTAGGGCCTCAGCTTTTTCCGCCACAGGGTTTTGAGTTAGAGTTTGGCTTGCCGAGCTCCATTGCTCGGTTCTTCGACTAATGGTATAGCAACGCTTGTGCTTATACCAAGGGTTTGGGCTCGGAACGTTTTTCCGAGCCTAGTCCAGAATTCGACTAAGCCCTAGGGCGGTCGTTAGGACTTGGGACTTCTTAATGCGGCGAATTTCGAATCCGAGCCTCGGGTTGCCGGGGCGAACCGGATTCTTTTCTTACAAATGGACTGCATACCCGTCAGCCCGTGACGGGGATTCACCGGACTTGCAACAATGTGTCGGTGTCATGAGCACTTCTTCGCCGAGGCGATCGAAGACGCTCCTCTGTTCGGTGTCCGCTTTTTGAGGACATCGGCAGAGAAATCCAATAATAGGTAATGTAATGTAAAGACATTTAATAAATAGGTACCTTGTACCGTGTGCATCCTGGCGCCGAGGCGACTGAAGACGCTTCTCTGCTCGGACTCCGTTCTTGGAGGGCGTCGACAGAGAAATTCAATAATAGGTAATATAAAAATATTAAATAAATGGGTACCTTGTACCGTATGCGTCCTTGCGCCGAGGCGACTGAAGACGCTTCTCTGCTCGGACTCCGTTCTTCGAGGACGTCGGCAGAGAAATCCAGAAGCAGAATAGATAATGTAAAAAATATTAAATAAATGGGTACCTTGTACCGTGTGCGTCCTTGCGCCGAGGCGACTGAAGACGCTTCTCTGCTCGGACTCCGTTCTTCGAGGACGTCGGCAGAGAAATCCAGAAGCAGAATAGATAATGTAAAAAACATTAAATAAATGGGTACCTTGTACCGTGTGCGTCCTTGCGCCGAGGCGACTGAAGACGCTTCTCTGCTCGGACTCCGTTCTTGGAGGGCGTCGACAGAAAAATCCAATAATAGGTAATGTAAAGACATTAAATAAATAGGTACCTTGTACCGTGTGCGTCCTGGCGCCGAGGCGCCTGAAGACGCTTCTCTGCTCGGACTCCATTCTTGGAGGGCGTCGACAGAGAAATCCAGAAGCAGAATAGATAATGTAAAAAACATTAAATAAATGGGTACCTTGTACCGTGTGCGTCCTTGCGCTGAGGCGACTGAAGACGCTTCTCTGCTCGGACTCCGTTCTTCGAGGACGTCGGCAGAGAAATACAGAAGCAGAATAGATAATGTAAAAAACATTAAATAAATGGGTACCTTGTACCGTGTGCGTCCTTGCGCCGAGGCGACTGAAGACGCTTCTCTGCTCGGACTCCGTTCTTAGAGGGCATCGACAGAGAAATCCAATAATAGGTAATGTAGTGTAAAGACATTAAATAAATAGGTACCTTGTACCGTGTGCGTCCTGGCGCCGAGGCGACTGAAGACGCTTCTCTGCTCGGACTCCATTCTTGGAGGGCGTCAACAGAGAAATCCAGAAGAGGAAGGAACGAGCCGAGCTCGTTGGGTGAAGCTGGTAAAGAATGAGCCGAGCTCGTTTGGCCAATAAAGACAACATCCCAACGTATCGGGGCATCCCGACGTCTTGAGGCATCCCGGCCGAGGTCGGGGTAGGAGCACGAGCCGAGCTCGTCCGGTCAGAGGACCGCTACTCAATAGTCGATGGAGCACGAGCCGAGCTCGTCCGGTCAGGGAGGACCGCTATTCAATAGTCGATGGAGCACGAGCCGAGCTCGTCCGGTCAGGGAGGACCGCTACTCAATAGTCGATGGAGCACGAGCCGAGCTCGTCCGGTCAGGGAGGACCGCTACTCAATAGTCGATGGAGCACGAGCCGAGCTCGTCCGGTCAGGAAGGACCGCTACTCAATAGTCGATGGAGCACGAGCCGAGCTCGTCCGGTCAGAGAGGACCGCTACTCATGTCTCGACACCTCGAGCTTCCCGGTAACCGGGGCATCCCGACATCTCGGGGCATCCTGACCGTGGCCAGGGTAGAAGAACGAGCCGGGCTCGTTGATGGAGAGCGCACCATAAACTCATGGACATCTTTAGGGAGTCCACGCAGGTACTCCATCATCCCGAGGTATCAGGGCATCCCAACCGTGGTTAGGGAAGAAGAATAAACCTGATGCCATGAGATAATCAAGAAAATTGGTGAGCTCGGAATAAGTTCGCAAACCATCGGTTTATCGTGAAATGAAATTCATAGAGTGAAATTCATAGAATGAAATTTAATGGTTGAATAATGAGGGACCCCTTAGGGTTCTACTGGTGGTACACGCGGAGATTTTCAGAGCTCCAGCTCCGCGGAATGGGAGTCCCATCTAGAGACTCCAATTGATAAGCTCCGGGTCGGCGAATGCGCGTGACTCGGTATGGTCCTTCCCAATTCGGGGCCAGCTTCCCTCGCTCGGTTGGTCGGAAGGTTTCAGCTCTTCTTAGGACAAGGTCCCCTGGTCTGAAAGATTTGACTTTGACCCTGGCGTTGTAGTACTGAGCTGTCTTTTGTTGGTACCTCGCCATACGCACTCGGGCGACCTCCCTTGTTTCCTCGATCAGGTCGAGGTTGCCTCTGAGCTGCGAAGAGTTGGAGCTAGCATCGTGGTGCTCGACTCTTGGAGAGGGGAGCCCAATCTCTAGTGGAATGACGGCCTCCGTCCCATATGTCAGGTTGAAGGGAGTCTCGCCGGTGGGGACGCGGAACGTAGTCCGGTAAGCCCACAGGACATTGTATAGGTCTTCGACCCATTGTCCTTTGGATTTGTCGAGCCTGGTTTTGAGACCCTGCAAAATAGTACGATTTGTTACCTCGGTTTCTCCGTTTGTCTGAGGATGCGCGACCGAGGTGAAGCGGTGGTCAATGCCAAGCTCGGAGCAGAACTCTCTGAAATGGATGTTGTCGAACTGGCGACCGTTGTCAGAGATAAGGATGCGGGGGAGCCCAAATCTGCAAATGATGGATTTCCAAACGAAATCCCGCATCTTCTGCTCGGTGATCCGGGCGAGGGGCTCAGCTTCCACCCACTTAGTGAAGTAGTCGATGGAGACGACCAGGAACTTCCTTTGCCCGATGGCCAGAGGAAATGGCCCGAGGATGTCAATTCCCCACTGGGCAAAAGGCCAAGGGGAGCTGATAGAAGTCAAAGGAGCCGAGGGCCGGCGCTGAACATTGGCGTTCCTTTGGCACCGGTCGCATCTTTGGACGAAATCCATAGCATCCTTCTGGAGTGTCGGCCAATAATATCCTTGGCGCAGAATTTTATGGGCCAAGGCTCGTCCTCCCAGATGGTTTCCACAAATTCCTTCGTGGACTTCGCGCAGGGCATAATCAGCTTCCGTTGGGCGAAGGCATCTGAGAAGGGGAGAGGTGAAGGATTTCCGATAGAGCTTTCCCTCATATAGTATGTATCGGGTGGCGAGGCGCTTGATTCGGCGAGCCTCTCGTACATCAGCAGGGAGGGTTTCGTCTTGCAGATAGCTGATGAGTCCATCCATCCAGCTTGGCTCGAGCTCGGTGCAGAGGGTCTGCTCGGGCTCGTCTGTGCTGGGCTTTTGGAGATATTCCAGGACTGCCTCTTTGGGAAGCTCGCTCATGCGAGAGGACGCCAGCTTTGATAGCTGGTCGGCCCTGAGATTCTCCGACCTGGCAATATGTTGAATGTGGAAAGAGTCCAAGGTCGAGGCGAGATCCCGTACCTTCTGGAGATACTTCTGCATGGTCGGGTCTCTGGCTTCGAAGTCGCCCACAATTTGGTTGACGACGAGCTGAGAATCACTGAAGGCCTTCAAGTCCTTCACTCTTAGCTCTTTGGCTAGCTTAAGCCCGGCGACGAGCGCTTCATACTCCGCCATGTTATTGGAAGCAGGAAACTCGAGGCACAGGGCCTGCTCGGCGACCACCCCCTCCGGGCTGGTGAGAATAAATCCTGCTCCACTACCCCCCGAGTTTGAAGAGCCATCGACATGTAGAGCCCATGTAAAACTCGGGGTCCGCTCCAGCGGTGGCTCGGGTTCAGGCTCGACCTCATCTGGTATGGTGCACTCGGCTATAAAGTCTGTGAGTGCTTGTGCTTTGATCGCCTGTCTGGGCCGGTACTTAATGTCGAATTCCCCGAGCTCAATGGCCCATTTAGTGATCCGACCCGCACGATCTGATCTCTGCAGGATCTGCTTGATCGGCTAGTCAGTCAGCACAGCCACTGTGTGAGCTTGGAAGTAGGGTCGGAGCCTCCGAGCTGAGATGACCAAAGCATAGGCGGTCTTCTCAAGCTTGGAGTATCGGGTCTCAGCATCCCTTAAGACCCGGCTGGTGTAATACACCGGTTTCTGAAGTTTGCCCTCCTCTCGGACCAAGACCGAGCTTACCGCAACAGGGGAGACAGCTAAATACAAGTAGAGGAGCTCACCCTGTTGAGGCTTCGTGAGTAGGGGAGGGGAAGCCAGCAGGTGCTTGAGCTCTTCAAAAGATTGCTGGCACTCGTCCGACCACAAAAAGTTCTTCGGCTTCTTGAGGGCTGCAAAGAATGGAAGGCAGCGCTCGGCTGAGCGGGAGATAAACCTCCCGAGGGCTGCCACTCGGCCCGTGAGCCGCTGTACCTCCTCGACCGTTCTGTGAGGCGTCATCCTTTGGAGGGCTCGGATCTTCTCTGGATTGGCCTCGATTCCTCGTTGTGTAATGATGAAGCCGAGGAATTTGCCGGAGGTGACCCCGAATGCACATTTAGCTGGGTTGAGCTTCATCTGGTACTTTCGGAGTGTGGAGAATGCTTCGTTGAGGTTGGCTATGTGGTCTTGCGCCGCCTTGCTTTTCACCAGCATGTCATCCACGTAGACCTCCATGTTTCGGCCTATTTGGTCTTTGAAGATCCGGCTGACCAGCCTTTGATAAGTCGCCCCGGCATTTTTTAGACCGAATGGCATCACTTTGTAGCAGTAGGTTCCCCCGTCGGTGATGAAGACTGTCTTTTCCTCGTCTTCTGGCGCCATGCGGATCTGGTTATATCCGGAAAAGGCGTCCATTGTTGCCCAGATAGACAACCCAAGAGGGGGGGGGGTGAATTGGGTTTTAAAATAATTTAGATAATTAAAACGATGTGGTTGATTAATTAAAAACTATTGCAAGTTATTTAATTAATGCTAAGTGCTGTGAGTGATGTGAGGGGAAGACGAAGAGAGACAATCCAATGCAAACACAGAGTTTTATAGTGGTTCGGAGCTACCCCTTGCTCCTACGTCCACTCCCCAAGTCTCTCTTGGGAATTCACTATAACCCCCTTGGATTACAGCTGGTTGTTTTGCAAGCTCACAACCAAACTTGTTGTTTTACGAGCTCACAACGAACTCGGTCGGTTTTCCCAGGCTCACCGACTAGAACCAACCCCGATTGTTTTCCCGGGCTCACAATCAAACCCTTACACGCGTTGGTTTTTAACTTGGCTCACCAACCAACCTTAGTCCCCTTGATTCAATCCCCCGATTGAACCAAGTAAATACAAGTTATAGAAAGAAGGGAAAATAAGCTTCTCAAAAGCAGATGTAAAACAATATAATCAAAAGAGGAGTTTAGAAGCCCTCAAACGCTTTTAAGCTGAAGTAGAGGAATGGCTTCTTGAACTCCGGTCTCCTCTCGAATGTGTAGTCGACGTGAATGCTGGAGGAGAAGGCTTTTAATTGCTGGGAAGATGTAGGTGGAGCTGTAAATGCAGATCTTCTCTTTTTCGTTGAAGAGCACGTTGCAGAGCTTGAATCCTTGATTAGTTGGAGTGGAATCACTGTTCTCTCTTTTGCTACAGTCTTCTGTGGCTATTTAAGCCAACCCCCACGGAAACTAGCCGTTACACTGCTTTTTCTGCCCGTTCTGCACACTCTGCGCAGCCTGACAATATGACCGTTGGTGGGTTGGAGTCGACTCGCGCGATCAGGAGTCGACTCGGCTGTAGCGGGAGTCGACTCAAGCTTTTCCGGAGTCGACTCGGCAACTGTTCCAAATTTGAATTAAAGTTGCCGTCACGACTGGGAGTCGACTCGTCTTGACCCGGAGTCGACTCGCCAACTTCTGGAGCTGACCTGGCAATTTTGGAGTCGGCTCATCCACTGAAGTCCGTGGATCCAATTTTGAATTTTGTCCACTCGAGTCAACTCGACTGTCCTTGGAGTCGACTCGAATCTCAGAGCCCGAACTCCCGATTCTCTGTCTTTTGGCTCATCCAGTCTTGGAGTCGACTCGAACTTCCTTGGAGTCGACTCGGCTCTCAGTTTCCGAAAGTTGGTCTTCTGCCTTTTGACGTGAAGCTTGTCTTAGAGTCGACTCGAGCTGTCTGGGAGTCGACTCGAATCTCAGAGGCAGTAACATGGTTTTCTGTCTGTCGATGGTCGCACAGTCTCGGAGTCGACTCGCGTATTGCGGGAGTCGACTCGAATCTCAGAGTCCATAAAATGCTCTCTGACCTATTCTTTGTGTACCTCTTGGAGTCGACTCTTACTATCCTGGAGTCGACTCGTTGAACATTGGAGTCGACTCGCGCACTTCAGGAGTCGACTCGTTGACAAGTTCTGAGATGAGGCTTTCTGTTCTTCTTTCTGTTTTCAGTCGGAGTCGACTCGTACTAGTCTGGAGTCGACTCGAGCTCGTGCCAGTGAACTTGATACGCTTGGAGTCGACTCGTGATACTCGGGAGTCGACTCGAGTCTCAGACTTTGGTTCAGCAGACTTCTTAACTTATCCAAAATACTATGAACCAAATCTAGAGACACTTGGACAGGATTTTCACTGAAACACTCAATTGAATTCATTAGTAATCACAAGATATACTCAAATGCTTTGAGCTCATCAAAATCAAATGGGGTTTTAATCAATCACTCCACAATCTCCCCCTTTTTGATGATGACAAAACTTTGAGTATATGTAAAATGACTTGCTCAATAAATAATGAAATAAAATTCATAAATGAATTCAAATGTCTGATAATTTAATTTATCCAAGTTTGAAAGGAGTGAAACAGTAAATTTCGGAGTTAAAGCTCCCCCTTTCATTTGGAATTATATAAGCCTTCATATTATGCAATCAATTGTTTGGCTTATATGTCATTAATGATTTAGCTTGATTAAAATTCAGATTCTCCCCCTCAATATATGCATTCAACTATGTTTTGATTCTCTGAATTTTCTTTTAATGCTTTGAAGTTTTTGAACTGAATTTTTTGTTTTTAGAGGGAAAATCTGTCAATTTGTTCTTGAGTAGGATTCAACTAATCTCCGAATATCCCTTGAATAGATTCTGGAGATTACTCCATTAGGAGCCCCAAAAGAGAGATAATGAGCCTCGAGGTACCGAATCCACTTAGAACAAATTTGTGTGTCTTTTTATTGATTTCCATTGATTTCTTTTACATATTTCATCCATATTTCTCCCCTTTTACATGTTTTATACATATTTCTCTCCCTTTTTGTCATCATATCAAAAAGGAGGTAATCATACACAATCAATGGCACAAATGGCACAACCAATCATCAAATGGCACAGAAATGAAGATAAGATGTCTACTCATTGTATTGATATGAATGTGAATACATTTGAGCATACAATAAGTAAAGCAAAACAATACAAAACAAAACAAAAAGAACATCTATGGTCTCCTCGAGGATGAAGATCCCCCCCTCGAGGATGTATCTCCTCCTCTCGATGAGGTGGCTCCTCCTCTCGAGGATGTGGCTCCTCCTCTCGAGGATGGTGCTCCTCCTCTCAATCGGCTCTGCTCCATGAGGAGGGTGACTGCATCTGTAACATGTCCGAGCTGCGTGATGATAGACTTGGTGGCTCTGCTATGTGTAGTGGAGAGCTCTGTCACCGACGCCTGAAGCCCAGTCACCGATGTCTGAAGTGCGTCCAGCTTGTCGATGAGTACATTCGCCAAGCGCTCGGCCCCCTCGGTGGTGGTGTGCATGTCACGACCTATCTCCTCTCGCATCTGTCGAGTGGAGCTCGTGACCTCACTCATGCTGTGGAACTGGGCCTGGACCAAACTCCGGACATTGTAGATCTCTTCCCGTACACGAGCCGTCATGTCAGTCACGGCTGTCAAGGAAGGGACCAACTGAGAAGATACGGGTGCAGGAGTGGGAGCAGGCACCGCACCTCGGAGCTCCCGAAGCAGCTCATCCCTCACCTCTCTGACTATCTCCTGTCGCAGCTCCCGGAGCTGCTCAGGATCAATCCGGACCGCCATAGAGGGTGGTGCCGAGGAGGAAGGTCCGGCGGAGGTGGTAGGAGCAGGAGGAGTGGATGGGAGGTCTGGATGGTCTGGAAGGTCTGGGTAGTCTGAATCGGGCTCAGGACTAGGTGAAGGTCTGGTGGTCTAAGCGGTGAGGGTAGACTTCCTAACCCAGATCCCTTCTCTCTTCCGAAACCCCATCCTGTGCATGGTCCCCGTACACAAGCGATCTGTCCATCGCAATGCACGAGAGGGTTCCCTCTCAGGAATGGGAATCTCGTACTCCCTAAAGAGAAGAGTAAAAATCATGCCGTATGGGAGGGTGAGCCTAGGTCTATCTAGGGGCTCACACATATACCTATATATGAGTTTGGGGAAGTTGACCGGGGTGTCCTGAAGAATGTAAGACATAATAGCTAGGTCCCTCTCATTTACAAAATCAAATCTTCCTGTCTTAGGGAAGACAGACCTGGACAGAATACTCAAAAGGATTCTCACTTCAACAGAAAGTGAGCTAGCAGATACCTCGTCTAGGGGGGACTGAGGTGGATGCCCTAAGACAACCGTAAGGGCCTCAACTCTACCCTCAGGGTGTGCGGGAGCCACCCCTACTAGTGGAAGGTGGAGGATGTGGCCAATAAGATCCTCTGTGACAAACACAGGGACACCGGCTACTGTGCCCTCGATACCCCCATCTCCCCGATGGACGGTACCGTAAAACTCTCTAACGAGCCCTGGATATGTGGGGAGGTCCAATGTAAGGAAGAACTCTAAGCCCTGGACCCTAAGTCTTTCACCTATGGTGAACCCTTCCCGGGAGAGGAAGTCGAAATCGACATACCTCCCGGTGGAGACGACCTTCCCGGCCAATGGCCTCGCGGGAACCGCCCTAGGCGGGGAACGAGCCGGAGGTGGTTGCCTCGCGGGATCGTGCCGCGCCTTGGAGCGCCGCTCGGGACCGGCCTCGGGACGGGACCTCTTCCTAACCACGGTCTTACGTGGCATTCTGACCTAAAATGGAATGAAGAACCTAAAGGACGGAGAAGGGTCAACGGAGGAAGCTTGGGACGGACCGGAGACGACCTAGGAACGGACGAAAACCCTAAGAACCGGTGAAAAATCGACGGAAAAAGGGTTGGAGACGATCGGGGACGACCTAGGAGTCGGCTCTAGGGCTTTTTGAACAGTGGCGGCTTGAGAGAAAAGTGTTTGCGAAACGACAAACCTAGGGTTAAAAAGTCGGATCCCGACTGCGAGTCGACTCCCCTGAGTCGCGAGTCGACTCGACCTCGAGTCGACTCCAGAATATGCACGAGTCGACTCTCCTTATGCGCCTGTAGACTTCGAGTCGACTCCCGACAATGTGCGAGTCGACTCCCCCTCAGCTGCCATCTTTGCGAGTCGACTCCCGCAAATGCGCGAGTCGACTCCCCCTTAGGAGCCGGCTCTGAAACTTACTCGAGTCGTCTCTAACCTTGGCACGCACCTAAAAGTCATGCTATAACCGTGCCAAATGAGGGAAAATCAACTAATTATGATCTGATTTGATGATCATTGAAAAGAAACTCTATTTTAACCGCATTCTAATCATCAAAATCAATTAATCTAGTGGAAACTCCCACTAGGATGGATCAATCACTCCTAATCCCCTCCTAAGCACGCTAAACCTCTCTTCACTTAGGGGTTTTGTAAAAATATCTGCTAATTGATTATCAGTACAAACAAATTGGAGTGACACATCACCATTCAATACATGATCTCTTATGAAGTGATGTCTTATCTCAATGTGTTTAGTTCTTGAATGTTGAATTGGATTTTTAGTTAGATTTATGGCACTTGTATTATCACAATTAATGGGGATTTTATCTTGTTTAATGCCATAATCTTCTAATTGTTGTTTAATCCACAAGATTTGAGCACAACAACTCCCGTCTGCCACATATTCAGCTTCTGCAGTGGATAATGCAACCGAGTTTTGTTTCTTGCTAAACCATGAGATTAGGTTTTCTCCTAGAAACTGACACGACCCGCTGGTACTTTTTCTATCAAGCTTACATCCAGCGAAGTCTGAATCTGTGTACCCTATTAAGTTTAGGCTAGATTCTTTAGAGTACCATAGCCCTATGTTCTTAGTTCCTATTAAGTATTTAAAAATTCTCTTAACTGCAGCTAGGTGTGATTCTTTAAGATTAGCCTGATATCTAGTACACATGCAAACACTAAACATAATATCAGGTCTACTTGCAGTAAGATATAGTAAAGATCCTATCATACCTCTATAAAGTTTTTGATCTATAGATTTACCTGATTCATCTTGATCTAATTTGCATGATGAGCTCATGGGGGTGCTGATTGATTTGTTTCCTTCCATATCAAACTTCTTGAGCATCTCCTTGACATATTTTGCTTGATTGATGAAGATGCCTCCTTCAGATTGTTTGATTTGAAGCCCGAGGAAGTAGTTCAGCTCTCCCATCATGCTCATCTCAAACTCACTCTGCATCAAATCAGCAAACTCTTCGCAGAGACGATTGTTAGTAGCACCGAAAATGATATCATCAACATAAATCTGTACTAATAGCATCTCCTTATTTTCCTTTTTCAGAAATAATGTTGTGTCTACATTTCCCCTAGAGAATTCATGTTCTAATAGGAATTTACTAAGTCTCTCATACCATACTCTAGGTGCTTGTTTTAATCCATAAAGTGCTTTGTTCAATTTATACACATGATTAGGGTATTGATGATTTTCAAAACCAGGAGG